>NC_134355.1:220528484-220717746 GCF_048569485.1 Anomaloglossus baeobatrachus
CCTATTTGTACCCGGCTGGGAACTTAAAAAAAAATAGGGAAGCCCCTTTTTTTTTTTTTTTTTTTTAATTTCATGAAATAATTAAAAAAAAAAAAAAGACGACATGGGCTTCGCCCCATTTTTGTGTCTAGCCAGGTACAACTAGGCAGCTGGGGATTGAAATCCGCAGCACAGGTTGGCCCGAGCTTTCTGAGCGCCTCTGCTTAAAATGGCAGTCTGCAGCAGCCCCAGAAAATGGCGCTTTCATAGAAGCGCCAGCATCTGGCGCTGTATCCAACTCATCCAGCTGCCCTGGTGACGGGTGGCTCGCTGGGTAATAATGGGTTAATACTAGCTTTGTTTTACTAGCTAGGATTAAGCCAGAGATTCTTAATGTCAGGCAAGTTTGACCCGGCCATTAAGAATCTCCAATAAAGGGTTATAAAAAAGACACCACACAGAGTAAAAATACTTTTAATAGAAATAAATACACAGACACACTTAGAGATTCCATGTTTATTACTCCCTCTCAGCCCTCCACGATCCTGGTCTTCTGTCTTCTTTCTCCTTCAACCCATGCAGCTCTGCTACATCAGACAGCACTTCATGGGAGGAAGACGTTGATGCTCCCGTGCAGTCTAATCACTCAGTGAGTGAGCAGAGGCTGCGGGCTGTAAGCGGTGACATCACCGTTGCTAAAGTAATCTGACAGGTGGGTTACTATAGCGACTGTGCTCCGATCACGTGATTCCCGATGCCGCAATTCACCGGCTGTGGCAGCCAGTCCCCTGCATGTGGGCTGACTCTGTAAAGAACGCCAACATGCAGGAACGGGGATGCCAACCATGTGCCAGAACATCTCGCCGGTACATGGAGATGCACAAACGAGCACCACGTACCTGAGAGATGCCACTGACAGGTCCTAGCATAACGTCTACCCATGTGACCAGTCTGTAGCCAATGAGATAATAGACACGTGACTGGGTCACATGCTATGACGACGTCACGGAAGATCCTATCATCAGTACTGGTTACCGGGAGGGTGCAGCGAATATCGGAAGGAAAAGTGGCAGGAGACAGAGTGCAGGATGCGTCGCGGGGGACCTGTAAGTGTAATGGCAATTTTTATTAACGGTTTGTGGATATGTATAATGTGTTTTTATGTGTTTGTGTTTGCCTGCCATTGTTTCAATGGGGTTCGAAGGTGTTCGTCAAACGTTCGCCGAACTAAGCCACCGTGCGACAAACCGAACCAAACTCTAACAGCCCCTGGGTATAAAGAAATATTAATTGGCAATATTTAAAAAATGCCCTGCAATGTATATTTTTGGTATAACTTTTTTTTTTTTTGTGGTGGTGGGGGGTGGGGGGTGGGGGTAATATTTCCCATATGTTCCACCCTGTAGCTGAAACACTCTATGTAATGAGTAGCACATTTAAATTACCAGTTTATAAAAAAAAAAACAAAACAAAAAAAACTTAATATGGTATATTACAATTATACAAAACATTCTTTTATTCTTGCAACAATGTACAGACATTCGCAATGGTATCCTCTGCATCTGCAAAAACCTGACATGAACAGCTACAGGGTGAAACATATGGAAATTATTCCCCCCTAAATAAAATTTATACAAAAAATACAAATTGCAGAGCATTTGTTTTAAAATATTGCCAATTAATATTCTTCATACCCAGGGGCCAGTAAGTTTGTTTGGTTTGTTTTTGCATTTTTTGTTTTTTTTTTTCTTCTCTCTCCTTTTAATTTTATACCTTGAATAAAATATACACACGTCAGAGAGCGGGTGATTAGGAGAGAAAAAAAAATAATTTATTGGACTTAAAATTGGACCTTAAGGCCATGTGCGTGAAGTGGGCCGCAGGTCTGACCGCGGCTGAGTTCTCATAATCTGCACCAACAAAATCCCCATGCTCAGATTTTATACAAAGGTACATTTCTTTACTGGTAAACATCTCAATGACACATGCAGCTGGCTTAGCAGCACACATAACCAGGGTTTTGCTATACGGGTCTTTAAATTCAGACACACTGCGCAGAACACAAAAAAAAACAGCAATGATAAACAAGAATTCTGTCCCTGACTTGCCCTATGGGTTATATTACCAGTCTAAAACACAAGGAGGGAGGGCTCCCACGTAGGCAGGCCTGGACTCCGTGTAAACGACGGCGACTCCAAGGAAGAGAGATGGGGGAGATCTTCAGCCCTCTCACCAGAGGACTAGCTTACAGTCTCTTGGTATGGAGGAAGGAGACGGGTCCGGATGTCCCTTGAGTTCAGTATCACATCTGCAGTAGTTCTGGCAAATCCCTCACACTTCAGCGATGAGGGCAGTCCGAAAGCAGGTCTGCTCAGGTCCAGCTTCAGTAGCTCAGTGTCCTTTTTTCCCGCACTTTCTCTTCCTGTACAACAAGTGCCTGTGGGAGGGGATCAGATTTTACAGCGTCCACCTCTCGAGCGATTTCAGCACTTGTCCACAACGTGGCAGCACCATCCTGTGTAATGTCAGTCTCCATGTCCTTTAGCCCCTTCACGACCATGGACGGAAAGATCCGTCCTTGTGCCCTGGGCCTTAACGACCAAGGACGGATCTTTCCGTCATGGCGGAATCGCGGCACCGGAGCCTCCGGTGACTGCAATATGTTAACATAAACCGCAGATTCGGGGGAGGAGGGGAGCTGTTCCTGACCTCAGGAGGGGTGGTGCCTTCTCCCCAGACCTACGGAGGCTGTGATTGGCTGACGAACGCCGCTCAACCAATCACGGCCACTGTAATGTTCCAGCCATTTAAAGTGACTGAAACATTGAAATCCAGCCCTGGCCAGTGCAGCTGTAGCACTGGCCATTGGCTGGAGCTGGGTGACCTCACTGGAGTCACCCTCCCCCCAGCTCCAGTAGCTCTGATTGGAGAGATCGGCCTTGTGACCGATTTCTCCAATCACAGTGGACCTGTTGCCGGTGACCGCCCCCATCAGCTTCACTTGTCATCCCTGCAGCATGCCAGCACAGTGAGTGTACACAGTGCAATGGCAGGGTGACAAGCTCCGGTCCCATGCTGTTATGTGACCGGAGCATGGGACCCGGAATTTGCCGCGCTGCCATTGCACTGTATGAAACCGGCGAAAAGCCTCCCGATCCGCCGCCGCCGCTGCCCTCCGCGATCTGCCACCTGTCTCCCTGATCTCCTGCCCGCACCCCCACCCCTTGTATCTGCTGCCCGCACCCTCACCCCCACACCTCCCGATCCGCTGCCGCCGCCCTCCATCTGCCACAGTGCCACCGCTCCCCCCGATCTGCTGCCCAGCTCCTCACCCCTTGTGATCGGTGCCCGCCCCCTCACCTCCGTGATGTGCTGCGCGATCCCTGTCCTCCTCCATCTGTCATAGTGCCACCGCTCCCTCCGATCTGCTGCCCGCCCCCTCCCCTCCGTGATGTGCTGCTCACCCCCTCCCCTACGTGATGTGCTGCACGCTCCCCCCACCTCTCACCCCCGTGGTCAGCTACCCCGCCCCCTCCCCCTGTCACCCCCCGTGATGTGTGCTCCCTCCCCTGTCACCCCCGTGATGTGTGCTTCTCACCTGTCACCCCCGTGATGTGTGCTCCCTCACCTGTCACCACCGTGATGTGTGCTCCCTCACCTGTCACCCGCCATGATGTGTGCTCCCCTCACCTGTCACCCCCGTGATCTGTGCTCCCTCACCTGTCACTGCCGTGATCTGTGCTCCCTCACCTGTCACCCCCGTGATGTGTGCTCCCTCACCTGTCACCCCCGTGATGTGTGCTCCCTCACCTGTCACCCCCCGTGATGTGTGCTCCCTCCCCTGTCACCGCCGTGATCTGTGCTCCCTCCCCTGTCACCCCCGTGATCTGTGCTCCCTCACCTGTCACCACCCGTGATCTGTGCTCCCTCACCTGTCACCGCCGTGATCTGTGCTCCCTCCCCTGTCACCGCCGTGATCTGTGCTCCCTCCCCTGTCACCGCCGTGATCTGTGCTCCCTCACCTGTCACCGCCGTGATCTGTGCTCCCTCACCTGTCGCCCCCGTGATCTGTGCTCCCTCACCTGTCGCCCCCGTGATCTGTGCTCCCTCACCTGTCGCCCCCGTGATCTGTGCTCCCTCACCTGTCGCCCCCGTGATCTGTGCTCCCTCACCTGTCGCCCCCCGTGACGTGTGCTCCCTCACCTGTCACCCCCCGTGATGTGTGCTCCCTCCCCTGTCACCGCCGTGATGTGTGCTCCGTCCCCTGTCACCGCCGTGATGTGTGCTCCCTCCCCTGTCACACCGCCGTGATGTGTGCTCCCTCCCCTGTCACCGCCGTGATGTGTGCTCCCTCCCCTGTCACCGCCGTGATGTGTGCTCCCTCCCCTGTCACCGCCGTGATCTGTGCTCCCTCCCCTGTCACCGCCGTGATCTGTGCTCCCTCCCCTGTCACCGCCGTGATCTGTGCTCCCTCCCGTCACCACCGTGATCTGTGCTCCCTCACCTGTCACCGCCCGTGATGTAAGCTCCCTCACCTGTCACCCCCGTGATGTGTGCTCCCTCACCTGTCACCCCCGTGATGTGTGTTCCCTCACCTGTCACCCCCGTGATGTGTGCTCCCTCACCTGTCACCCGCCGTGATGTGTGCTCCCTCACCTTTCGCCCCCGTGATGTGTGCTCCCTCCCCTGTCACCGCCGTGATGTGTGCTCCCTCCCCTGTCACCGCCGTGATGTGTGCTCCCTCCCCTGTCACCGCCGTGATGTGTGCTCCCTCCCCTGTCACCGCCGTGATGTGTGCTCCCTCACCTGTCCACCGCCGTGATGTGTGCTCCCTCACCTGTCACCGCCATGATGTGTGCTCCCTCCCCTGTCACCGCCGTGATCTGTGCTCCCTCCCCTGTCACCCGCCGTGATCTGTGCTCCCTCTCCCTGTCGCCCCCGTGATCTGTGCTCCCTCACCTGTCGCCCCCGTGATCTGTGCTCCCTCACCTGTCGCCCCCGTGATATGTGCTCCCTCACCTGTCTCCCCCGTGATCTGCGCTCCCTCACCTCTCACCCCCATGCTCTGCTCACCTGTCTCCCCCGTGATCTGCGCTGTGCTCCCTCTCCCACCTCTCACCCTCCCCGATCTGCTGCCTCCTTCATCTCCTGTGATCCTGCTGCCTAGATCCATCCTGTAGGGTAATTATCCCCAATCTCACCTCCCACTCCCCCTTCCCCTCATCCTCTGCCGCTCCTGCATCCACTGCGCCCTCTCCCATCTGCCCCCACCCTATCCCAGGCGCCGCCGTCTCACATTCACAGATACTCCCTTTATATGCCGCTGCCCCCCCCCATCTGCCGCCGCCCAATCTGCCGCTGTTCTGATCCATCCTGTAAGTATTGTTCGTGGCTCTTTTCTAACTATCCCCAATCGCATCTCCCACTCCTTCTCCTCCCCTCCTCCCCCACCTGCCTGCCACCAAGTGCTGATCAGCTACGTAATTGTTGCTCTAGTTTTTGCTTTTTTTTGTGCACCCCAAATAAAAAAAACAAAACATGTACAATTAGGTACCTGATCAGCAATCGTCCTGCAGTCGTACTCGACTTTGGACAGGACTTCTTTTTTTCCATCCCACCTAGTCCCCCCCCCCCCCTTTTTGCAGAACATTTGTGCGTGCGCCCTATTTTTTTTCTCTACCATGGGGGTCTAGTTTCCAAAATGGGGTCACATGTGGGGGAGCTCCACTGTTTTGGCACCTCAGGGGGTCTCCAAAACACAACATGGAATACGCTAATTATCCCAGACAATTTTGCGTTTGAAAAGTCAAATGACGCTCCTTGCATTCTGAGCCCTGCTGTGCACCCAAACATTTCATTTCCACCACATATGAGATGTCTGTGTACTCAGGAGAAATTTGCACAATACATTTTATGGTGCAATTTTTCCTGATACCCTTGTGAAAAAAAAGCTACCTGGTTGAGGTAACAATTTTGTGGTAAAAAATTTTTTTTTTATTTGCACGGCTCAACTCTATTAACTTTTGTGAAGCCCCCAGAGGTTCAAAGTGCTCAATAAACATCTAGATAAATGCCATGAGGTGTCTAGTTTCCAAAATGGGGTCACATATGGGGGAGCTCCCACTGTTTTGGCACCTCAGGGGCTCTCCAAACGCAACATGGTGCGGCTAACGATTCTAGCTGATTTTCTGTTCAAAAAGTCAAATGGCGCTCCCTTCCCTTCCGAGTCCCGTCGTGCGCTCAAACAGTGTTTTTTCGCCACATATGAGGTATCTGCGTGCTCAGAAGAAATCGCCCAACAAATTTTGGGGTTCATTTAATCCTACTACCCTTGTGAATATGCTAAATTAACATTTTTGTTGCAAAAAGGAAAATGTTCATTTTTTTCCTTCCACATTGCTTTAGTTACTGTGAAGCACCTGAAGGGTTAATAACCTTCTTGAATGTGGTTTTGAGTAGCCTGAGGGGTGCCGTTTTTGGAATGGTGTCGCTTTTGGGTGTTCTGTGTCATGTAGACCTCTCAAAATCACTTCAAATGTGATGTGGTCCCTAAAAAATGTGGCTTTTGTAAATTTTGTTGTAAAAATGAGAAATTGCTCATAAACTTTGAACCCCTATAACTTCCTTTACATTTTTTTTTTCCCCCAAATTGTTCTGATGTAAAGTAGACATGTGGGAAATGTTTATTTATTAATTATTTTGTGTCATATGTCTCGTTGGTTTTAGAGCATAAAAATTAAAAGTTTGAAAATTTACAAAATTTTCCTAATTTTTCGCAAAATTTCCGTTTTTTTTCACAAAGAAACGCAAAAAAATGTCGGCCTAAATTTACCACTAACATGAAGCCCAATATGTCAAGAGAAAACAATCTCAGAATCACCGGGATCCGTTGAAGTGTTCCAGAGTTATAACCTCATAAAGTGACACTGGTCAAAATTGCAAAAAATGGCCTGGTCTTTAGGGGTCAAAATAGGCTTGGGGCTGAAGGGGTTAAAGTCACAAAACAGTCAGAGCTGCTTGCCTCATTACATATCCCCCCACTGAAAGGTTGGCAGTCCCTGTCAACATTCACAGGTTCCAGGGCAGCGTGGACTGAGGCTGTGGCAGGGGGAGGCTGAAAAGCGGACCATACATACTGGTCCCTATAAGACTGCCCAGGAGGAACCCCGGCAGTGGTGCGGGTAGTACGCCGCAGAGGTTGATTTCCCTCCACTCTATCACCAGTTAGACTCCTCTACCTCCATCAGTTCCCTAGAGGGAGAGCCAGTCTGCGCAGGCGGGTAACCAGTCCCCGTAGTCAACAAGGTCACTATGCTGAGTAATGTCAATGGTGTCAGTCATGTCAGCAGTGTCGTCCTCACCGGGTACTGTGGTCAGGAGGTCAGGCTGGGATCAGCAGGGGCGCAACATATTCCAGTGCGAGAGTTGCCGCTATCTTCGCCCCAGACTCTGTAAACATGACCATCAGGGTAGGGGCGCTCAACTACCCAATAGACTTCAGCTTCCCACTTAGCTCGGAGTTTTTCCTTGAGGCTTCTTAATACGAACCAGGACTAGCTGTCCTACTTCTAAGGGTTTTTCCTGTATGGGGAGCGGGTCAACATGTCTCTGGCCCTGGATTTGTTGGCCTACCAGTCGGTATACAGTTTCCATCTTCTGACGATGAGTGTGTAGCCAGGATGGATAGGTACCGCTGGTATCTTTTTCAGGACTGGTCAGGTTTAGGTCATGGACCCCTTTTCCTGGGCGGCCAAAGAGAAGGGTGTGTGGGGTAAAGCCCGTCACGGAGTGGACTTGATTGCTGTAGGCCCACACTAGATCCGGGAGGAATTGGAGCCATTGGTCTTTGTTATCGGTTAAGGTGCGGATCAACTGGAGTAGAGTCCGGTTAAAGCGCTCACACGCACCATTCCCCTGTGGGTGGTAAGGGGTGGTTCTGGACTTTTGGATCCCATACATCCGATGCAGCTCCTCGATAATTTGACCTTCAAAACAAGCCCCCTGATCAGAGTGTAACCTCTCTGGACACCCATAGACCTGGATGAACTGTCGACAGATGGCCCACGCAGCTGACTCGGCAGTCTGATCTTTGGTAGCAACAGCAACTGCGAATTTTGTGAAATGGTCTACCATAACCAGACAGTATTGGTAGCCACCACTTGCCGTCCCAATCAACAGGTAGTCCGCCATCAACAGCTCAAGGGGACGGGATGTCTCAACTGTTTTGATAGGTGCACACTGCTCAGCGGACTTTGTAAAGCTCACAGGTGCGATAGGCTTGGCAGAAATCTTCAATCAGCTTGTGGAGTCCCGGACAGTAGATGGACTGTTGGATCCACCGGAAGGTCTTGTCTATTCCAAAGTGGCCGTTCCTCTTGTGTGCTTCTCCCACCATCTCACGGGCCATTTGGGCCGGCACTACAACCTGTAGGCACTCCTCCAGCATGTGGGATAGGAAGATCCTCCGGTATAGCACTCCTTCTCTAAGAATCAGATGATCCCATTGGCTGAGCAGGGTCAGGGTACTGGTGGACAGTTGTGACCGCGTGTCAGAGGACGGCTTCTGCTTCACCCATTGTTTGAGTAGGACACATTCAGCATGCCGGTCCTGGATTCTGCACCATTCCTGTGGGGACAGTGGGGACCCTACTGGAGTGCCAGCGTCATCCACAGCATTCTGGCGGCAATCCATCATCTGCCGGGCTAGTCTTGCGAAGTCAGGCATCTCTTCTCCTTCCAGCTCTTCGTCCCGGTCCTTAGTGGGCGAGGGGGATGTTCTTCTGGACAGGCTGTCCGCATTCTGATTTTCAGCCCCAGCTCTATATTTAATCTTGTAGTTAAACTTGGAGAGCCGAGCCATCCATCGCTGCTCCATAGCCCCAAGTTTCGCATTTTCTAAGTGGGCCAAAGGGTTGTTGTCCGTCAGGACTAGTACTTCTGTCCCCGTCAGATATCCGGCAAATTTCTCAGTCATTGCCCACATCAAGGCCAACAGCTCCAGCCGGAATGAACTGTAATTGGTGGGATTCTTTTCACCTTCATGTAGGGACCTACTGGCATAGGCTACAACACGTTCCTTGCCTTCTTGTACCTGTGAGAGTACTGCCCCCAGACCCTGTAGGCTGGCGTCAGTATGTAATTGAAAGGGCAGGGTGTAATCTGCATATGCCAGGATGGGGAACGACGTCAAGGCATCCTTTAGAGCTTGGAAGGACTCTTCTTGGGTAGGCCCCCAATTGATGCGGCGTCCTCTGGGACTGTTAGTGGTCCCTCGAAGCAGGTCGTGCAGTGGTGCGGGAAGCCGGGCGAAGTTCTTGACGAACCGACGGTAGTAGCCTGCCAGTCCCAGGAAAGCCCTGACTTCCTTGACAGTTGTGGGCTGGGGCCAGTCCCAAACGGCGGCTATTTTCTCCGGCGATGGTTATACACCTTCGGCCGAGATCCTGTGGCCCAGGTAATCGATCTCCTGCTGTAGAAGACGGCACTTGATGGGTTTCAACTTCAAGCCATGTTCCCTTAACCTCTGGAACACGCGGCCCAGCTTCTGTAGATGTTCTTCGAACGTGGCTGGATAGACCACAATGTCACCAAGGTAGATGAGGGTGAAGTCGAAATTGAAGTCTCCCAAGCAGCGCTCCATCAGTCTCTGGAAAGTTCTCGGCGCGTTGTTCAGGCCGAAGGGCATCCTGTCAAACTTGTACAGGCCCATTGGTAGGATGAAAGCGGTCCTTTCTCTGTCCTTTTTGCTCATGGGTACCTGCCAATAGCCGCTGGCCAGATCCAGGGAGGAAAAGTACTTGGCTTTCTTCAGAGCCGTCAGGGATTCTTCGATCCTCGGCAAAGGGTATGAGTCCCGGATGGTGCAAGCATACAGGCGGCGGTAGTCCACACAGAACCTAAGGGATCCGTCTTTCTTTTTAACTATTACCACCGGTGCAGCCCAGGGGCTCTGGCTCTCTCGTACCACTCCGGCATGGAGCATGGAATTCAGGAGGCTTTTCACTTTTTGGTATTGCTGGGATGGTATCTGCCGGTATCTCTCACGGATAGGAGAAGCGTTACTCATAGGGATCTCATGTTGGATACTGGTGGTGCATCCAAAGTCGGTGTCATGCCGGGCAAAGGATGCCTGGTGTTCCTGTAGTAGTTTTTCCACCTGTGACACTTCCTGTTTAGAGTATTGGGATGTATCCAGCTGACACTTCTCTAGCAGCTCCTTTCCAGCTTCAGTGTCATCTGTGGCGGTGGCCATGGCGGAGACAGTCACTGTCCAGTCTCCCTCTGTCGATGGGGCAAACTGGAGGGGGCCCCTGGGATTCACTCCTGTAGGTAGGGCGTAGACTCTGGTGAGCTGTGTCCCCGCATCTAGGTCGACGCCTACACTAGCCGTATTGCTCAGATGGACAGGGATTATTCCCCTCCTCACGACAGCCAGAGTGCGAGCGACTAATGGGTTCAGTTTTCCCTCCATCGGGGTTCGCGGCTCAATCAGTACCTCCCCGCCTTCAAGCGGTCTTGTGGTGCTAAGGGGTAGCGAGATAATTGTCTCTCCTTTTCAACCGGTAAGGTGATCCTAGTGTGGCGAGGCACGGTGATAGTGGCTATGGGACGTTGTTCCTCTGCCATTTGCTGTAGGCTGCAGGCCCGAACCACTCTCTTCGGCATGCTCAGCGGGTGGCCCCGTGTGTGGTAACTTCCTGCCAGTACTTGGGTCCCCGATTGGTAAACAATACCAGGTCCAGGTCTTTCAGGATGTTCATCACAATAATCATGGGCGTTTCCGAACCAAAGCCTTTGACCATGATTATCCCCCTCTTCCCGAGGTCCTGTCCACACATTTCGGTGTTCATCCAAGCTACTCCCGTTACTGGAATGGGTAGATTATTGACCGCTTGGATCTTGATGACGGTATTCGGGTCATAGGCAGCCCGTGGTTGTAGATATTTCTCGTAAAACTGCTCTGAGATGGTGGACACCTGGGATCCAGTATCCATTAGTCCTTGCATGGCAACTCCCTCTAGCATTACTTTCAGTGTTGGGCTGTTTGATGCAAGCTTGCTCCTTTGTTGGCTCCTTTTTCTCTTTGGCCTTCCCGGTCGAGTGAGCCTCCTCAGTCGGGGTGTCTAGTTTAAAGGTGGCCGCTGTTGAGAGACATGGTTTGGCGGTTCTAGTGAATAGGCCTGGGGCTCCACCCGCTGTTTCGAGTGAAACTGAACTTGCTGGGGTGTTTGAGAGTCCATTTGATGGAACGGCTGCGGGTCGGGTTGGAAGGAGTTCTGGGGGCAACGGTTTGCTCTGTGACGAGGATCACCACATGTCCAGCACTTTCCTATAGGCTGGCTAGGTTGCCGTCTCACTTGCCTATCTGCCCGTCGGTCTAGTGTGAGCTGCAGCACCTGCTTCTGTAAATCCACCACCATCTGCTTCAGTTACTCCGTGTCGCTGTTCGGAGTATTTGTACTGTACATGGATCTGCAAGTAGCGCTATAAGTCTCTGTTCCCGTAACAGGTCCCCTAGAACGTTCTATGGCTTCTTGTTTAACCTCAGCAAACGTAAGGGCTGGATTTAGCCGGAGTAAGTCCTGCAATGAGCGGTAGAGATACGGATCTCTCAGTCCTATTACAAATTGGTCCCTCGGCACCAGGTCGCGGGAGAATGTACCAGCTAGATTTTCTCCATTTTTGCAGGCTTGTTCCAGCAGTACTTGGAGGGCATTCGCATATTGGGGAATGTCCTCCCACTCGAGCTGTGTACGCTGGAAGAACATGTAGCTCAGTGTTCCCAGGTACCTGGTCGGCCCATAGGTGTTCTCTAGCACCCGTATCAAGTCATCTAATGTACCCTGGCCCCTAACCGTCTCCAGTCTGACTGTCATCCATGCCTCCCCCTCTAACGTCAGCATAGCCATTTCCGCTAAGGTCTTAGGGTCAGCATTATACATTTCCCCCACTATCCTAAGTTGTTCCGCCCATTCAGGTACAGGGTAATTCCGTCCATTAAACTTTCTCACTTGATTTACAATAGACGCCGGAGGAGCTGTCTGACTATAAGCTACCACCGGGAGGGGATTTTGCTGGTCACAGATCCTGCCGACTACGCCAGATGTAGTGGCCGCAGGTCTGACCGCGGCTGAGTTCCCATAATCTGCGCCAACAAAATCCCCACGCTCAGATTTTATGCAAGGGTACATTTCTTTACTGGTAAACATCTCAATGACACACGCAGCTGGCTTAGCAGCACACATAACCAGGGTTTGCTATTCGGGTCTTTATATTCAGACACACTGTGCAGAACACAAAAAAAACAGCAATGATAAACAAGGATTCTGTCCCTGACTTGCCCTATGGGTTATATTACCAGTCCAAAACACAAGGAGGGAGGGCTCCCACGTAGCAGGCCTGGACTCCGGGTAAACGACGGCGACTCCAAGGAAGAGAGATGGGGAGATCTTCAGCCCTCTCACCTGAGGACTAGCTTACAGTCTCTTGGTATGGAGGAAGGAGACGGTCCGGAGGTCCCTTGAGTCCAGTATCACATCTGCAGCAGTTCTGGCAATCCCTCACACTTCAGCGATGAGGGCAGTCCGAAGCAGGTCTGCTCAGGTCCAGCTCCAGTAGCTCAGTGTCCTTTTTCCCGCACTTTCTCTTCCTGTACAACAAGTGCCTGTGGGAGGGGATCAGATTTTACAGCGTCCACCTCTCGAGCAATTTCAGCACTTGTCCACAAGTTGGCAGCACCATCCTGTGTAATGTCAGTCTCCATGTCTTTTTCAGTCACAAAACAGTCAGAGCTGCTCGCCTCGTTACATGCGCACGTTACGGTTTTTCTGCGTTTTGGCTGCATTTACAACTGCACTCTCATTGACAAAATGCATGCGTTGTGCTTCCCCAGCAAAGTCTGACAATCATGCAAAATCTGTGTGCACGATGCTTTTTGAAATGCAGCGTTTTGATTGTCAAATTTTTGACAAAATCTCTGCGTTTAGAAAAGCAGTATGTCAATTCATTTGTTCGGTTTGGCAGCGTTCTACACCCATTTGAAATCAATGAGTTGTCGAAAAACACTGCCAAAATGTTAAGCAGTGCGTTTGCACTGCATTTTTGTTTCGATCTGCATTTTTTTTTTTTTTTTTTTGACATAACAAAGGCGTGTCTGTGTCTGTGACTGTCTGTCAGTCCCTCCCACCCCCTCTCTCATACTCACCGATCCATGATCACCGGCGTGGCACTGCACGGCGTTCACACTGTGGCAGATTTCCTCTTTTTTGAAAATGCTGGCCGCTCATTAATCTCTCGTATTCCCTGCTTCCCCCACCCGCTGGCGCCTATGATTGCTTGCAGTCAGACACGCCCCCACGCTAAGTGACCGCTTTCTCACTGCAACCAATCACAGCCGCCAGTGGGCATGTCTTTATCGAGCAGTAAAATAAATAATTTAAAAAAAAAAGTTGTGCAGTCCCCCAATTTGGATACCAGCCAGGGTAAAGCCACATGGCTGAAGGCTGGTAATCTCAGGATGGGAAGCTCCACGTTATGGGGAGCCCCCCAGTCTAACAATATCAGCTAGCAGCTGCCCAGAATTGCTACATCCATTAAATGCGACAGTCCCGGGACTCTACCCGGCTCATCCCGAATTGCCACCACACCAGGGCAATCGGGGTAATAAGGAGTTAATGGCACCAGCCCATAGCTGCCACTAAGTCCTAGGTTAATCATGGCAGGCATCTCCCCGAGATACCTTCCATGATTAACCTGTAAGTTAAAGAAAAACACACACATCCAAAAAATCCTTTATTTGTAATTAAAGACAAAAAAAACACCCTCTCTTACCACTTTATTAATCCCTCAAAAACACCTCCAGATCCGACGTAATCCACGCAAGGTCCCATGACGCTTTCAGCTCTGCTACATCAGAAGCTGACAAGAGCGGCAGTAGAACACCGCCGCTCCTGTGAGATCCATGCAGCAACTGAAGTGAGTCACGCGATCAGCTGTGCTGTCACTGAGGTTACTCGCGACCACCGCTCTCAGGTAGAGGACTGCAGCTGTGGCCGATAGTAACCTGAGTGAAAGCACAGCTGATCGTGCGGCTCACTGCAGTCACTCACGGGATTTGTGGTCACAGGTGAGTCCTTCAGGTGTGACTGCAAAAAAAGCCGCGGCACACGCACAGAGCTGCGCGATCACAATGAAGTCGGGTGAAATTCATCCTGACCGCGCGGCTGTCGCAGCCAGCCATGCTCTTTTTGACAGTGCGGTCCTACTCTGCTCTGCTGCAAGTCTATGGGGATGCTGCAGAGCCGAGTGGGGCCGCATTGTGAAAAATGTGCGTTCTGGATGCTTTTCCCACTCTGTCTATGGCAGAGCAAGCGTCCAGAACGCATGAATTCTCCAGCAATGTACGCACTGCCGACTGCGGCTCAGAACGCAGCTTTTTCGGCTGCGTTCTGAAACTCCCATGCAGTGACTTACACGCGGCGGAATCAAACGCAACATGCACACATGGCCTAAAAATGAAATTAGCATTTTCCCATAGGCTTGAATCATAGGAATGATTTTTATTACATTTTTCGAAAAATCCTCTGCAATGCTTGTATAAATATTTTAAAAACTGCTGGAAAGGGGAAAAAAGGCGCAAATAGGGTTTTACCCGGTATTAACCGTGTATGGATGTAGAAAGATACACTCACCTGGAGCGGTTGTGCCAGTCACAACCCCTTGTATAGCATATGAGTCTCCGCGTGGTTCCAGCAGCAGCCCCGTGAAGACTTAGTAGAAGAATATATATATATACACATATATATGAGAATCTGGTTTTAGCCGCGCTAAGGAACCACTATTGTCAGGATGTAGTTTATATTAAAAATCTCTTTCTTTATTACAGCATCCAACGCGTTTCAGAGACATAAGCCGTCTCCTTCTTCAGGGAAAAGAGAATCTCTTTTCCCTGAAGAAGGAGACGGCTTATATCTCTGAAACGCGTTGGATGCTGTAATAAAGAAAGAGATTTTTAATATAAACTACATCCTGACAATAGTGGTTCCTTAGCGCGGCTAAAACCCGATTCTCATATATATGTGTATATATATGTATAAATATTTTGTATCTAAGTAGTAACCGTGTAACAAAAAAAAATTAGAGAAGTTAAAGAAAGGGTGTTGTGGTGGTTTTTTTTTTTTTTTGTTTTTGTTTTTTTTTTCCATGCAGTATGTGCTTTATTTGCTAATATTTTTGAAGTTCATGTCTTCCCTTGCGGATTTCATCCGAGCACTCCACCACATGTGCAAACAACAATTCCACAACTAGGACAGTCAGCAATAGTGATGAGTGAGTACTAAAAAGCTCGGGTGCTCGAGGCTCGGGCCGAGCATCCCAAGATACTCGTGTACTCGGCCCGAGCACCGAGCCCAATGTTATCCTATGGGAGACCCGAGTATTTTTCTGAAATGACCCCCGGCAGCATGTAAAAACCCTAAAAATGTCACAAAAGTCTCAGAAGAGTGCTCAAATGACATGGCAACAGCATGGGGAAGACCCCTTGAAGCATTTATCACTCAAAAGTCACAGCTGTGAACAATTTTGTCTGAGTTTTACGCCATTTTTACGGACTCACCAGAAAACCTTCCAAAATGACACCAAAATGAATTTTCATGGCGGAAATGTTAAGGGCACATACCCAATAGTGAGATAGAGCTGGTGTATATTACTTTTTGAGATTAATACATGAAAGATTTTACGTAAAACATTGTGTGGCACTCCGATGTACAAAACGCACGTTTTGTGCTTTTTACTAGCGATGTTGGTCATTTTTTTTTTTTCATTCTATCTCCCTCAGTCCGTCGGTCGGTCTCTCTGTCTGTCTGTCTCTCTCTGTCTTGTCTGTCCCCCTCTCACAGTCTGTCGGTCATTCTCCCCCCTCTCTCTTACTTACCATTCCCCGATCACTGCCGCGGCGCTGCACTGCTGTTCACTAAACTCCGGCGGCTTTTCCTCTTTTGAAAAAGCCGGCCGCTCATTAAACAATCTCGTATTCCCTGCTTTCCTGCTTTTCGCGCCTATGATTGGTTGCAGTGAGACACGCCCCCACGGTGAGTGACAGGTGTCTCACTGCACCCAAACACAGCAGCCGGTGGGTGTGTGTATACTGTGCAGTGAAATAAATAATTAAATAATTAAAGAAACCGGCGTGCGGTCCCCCCAATTTTAATACCAGCCAGATAAAGCCATATGGCTGAAGGCTGGTATTCTCAGGATGGGGAGCTCCACGTTATGGGGAGCCCCCCAGCCTAACAATATCAGTCAGCAGCCGCCCAGAATTGCCGCATACATTATATGCGACAGTTCTGGGACTGTACCCGGCTCTTCCCGATTTGCCCTGGTGCGTTGGCAAATCGGGGTAATAAGGAGTTATTGGCAGCCCATAGCTGCCACTAAATCCTAGATTAATCATATCAGGCGTCTCCCCGAGATTCCTTCCATGATTAATCTGTAAATTACAGTTAAAAAACACACACACACGAAAAATCCTTTATTAGAAATAAAAAACACTAACAAAGTCCCTCATCACCAATTTATTAACCCCGACAAACCCTCCATGTCCGGCGTACTCCACAGTCCTCCAGCGTCGCTTCCAGCTGTGCTGTATGAAGGTGACATGAGCTGCAGAAGAAACCGCCGCTCCTGTCAGCTTCACACAGCAACTGAAGACAGCTGCGCGATCAGCTGAGCTGTCACTGAGGTTACCTGGATCCAGCGGTGGATGCAGCGGTGGCCGCGGGTAACCTCAGTGACAGCTCAGCTGATCGCACTACTCACCGCCGCTCCGGTCAGCTGCACGCAGCAACTGAGGTGAGTATCGCGATCAGCTGAGCTGTCACTGAGGTTAATCGCGGCCACCGCTGGATCCAGCGGTGGCCGTGAGTTACCTGACTGACAGCAGCTGATCGCGCTACTCACCTCAGTTGCTGTGTGAAGCTGACCAGAGCGGCGGTGTATTCTGCAGCTCCTGTCACCTGCATGCAGCAGAGCTGGACGCGACGCTGGAGGTCCGTGGATTACGCCGGACATGGAGGGTTTGTCGGGGTTAATAAATTGGTGATGAGGGACTTTGTTATTGGTTTTTATTTCTAATAAAGGATTTTTCGGGTGTGTGTGTTTTTTTAACTGTAATTTACAGATTAATCATGGAAGGAATCTCGGGGAGACGCCTGACATGATTAATCTAGGATTTAGTGGCAGCTATGGGCTGCCATTAACTCCTTATTACCCCGATTTGCCAACGCACTAGTGTAAATCGGGAAGAGCCGGGTACAGTCCCAGAACTGTCGCATATAATGTATGCGGCAATTCTGGGCGGCTGCTGACTGATATTGTTAGGCTGGGGGGCTCCCCATAACGTGGGGCTCCCCATCCTGAGAATACCAGCCTTCAGCTGTATGGCTTTATCTGGCTGGTATTAAAATTGGGGGGACCGCACGCCGTTTTTTTTAATTATTTATTTATTTATTTTACTGCACAGTATAGACACGCCCACCGGCTGCTGTGATTGGGTGCAGTGAGACACCTGTCACTCAGCGTGGGGGCGTGTCTCACTGCAACCAATTATAGGCGCCTGTGGGAGGGAAAGCAGGGAATTTGAGATGGCTGTGTGCAGAGCACAGCGCGCCCGCCGGTATAAAGGCTCGGTCACGCTGTGCAGGCCGGCCAATCACTGCAATTCCACAACTAACAGGGCTGTGGCATTGCAGTGGTCTGCCAGCCAATCCCTGCATGAGGGCTGGCTCTCAAAAGAGCACCAACATGCAGGGATGAAGACCACGAGTACAGCACGAGTATCGCAAAATTACTCGGTACCCGCCGAGTAGCCCGAGTACAGTGATACTCGTGCGAGTACCGAGTAGTAACAAGCATACTCGCTCATCACTAGTCAGCAACTCCTTTCTACTTTCTTTCTTCTCCTGGATGCCTGTTTGTTGGAGCTCCATTCCTCAAGGCAAGTGAACAATTTTCCATTCAAATGGAATGATGCCTGTTGCATTTAATTAATGCTGAATTGTTGAATTTGGGTTTTACATTACCTCATATTGTTGATCCATTTTATGTGTGGCTGCACACCATGGATCAGAGACTTGCCAAATTTGCACAATAATTTAATAAACTACCCCCCCCCAGAAGCAGAAAATGACTGACGTATTGGATGTAAAAAAATGTTTCACCATTTGGAAAAACTCTCCAACCAGGAGAAGAGAACCTGATTGGATTTTAACACTCTGAAAAAATATTTGGAGAAAAACATGGTCCCCAGGGGCCTGATAATCAAAATATCTCCTACCAATTTTTCAGATTATTTCCTTATAAAATGTAATGAGATTTAGAGCACATGCTCTCTGGATCTAAAGTGTCTTATTTATTCCTATGAGGATCTGAAAATGAACAAATGAAATGCATATGCAGCAATCTCGGATCCCCAACAGTTGCAGGAATATGTTAAATTAAACCTAAGAATGACTGACCATTTAAAATCCTTAGAGGACTGTGTTCTTAAAGTGAAACAAAATAAATTCAAGAGATCTCCATGATTATGAAAACGATAAAGTATATACATGGAGATCTTTTTCTAGCAGCAATGTTGATTCTAGATCTATTCTTAAGGCAGGACTCACACGAACGTATGGGATCCAATACGAGAGCATCGGATGCGATATGCTAATGACCCCCGGCTCAGGCTCTGCTGCGAGCGTGAGCAGAGTGTAATGCGAGTGTGACCCGATCCTGCAATCGGGTTACAGCTGTAAAGCTGAGGGCGAGTGCTGTGGAAGAGAGGGAGGGGTTAATCCTCCACCCCATCTCCTCCATTGTCAGCATGTGCGTATATTGCACTGCACTGGGATGACATCCGAGTGCAGTCCGATGTTTCTCTCGCACCCATTCACTTGAATGTGTGCAAGTGATACCGCTCTCGTAGAAAATTGCAGCATGTTGCGACTTTTCTTGCATCCAGAATCTGAGTTGGATTCAACTGATTATGTATCAGATACATCTTCTTACAATGCCCCCAGCAATGATACTGTTTTCAAAAAACGCAGGAGGGGAGGCAGAAGGTCCGCACACTGACATATACAGACGCGATCGTAGAAGCGCCAAGCGCAGGTGCAAAACTGTCTTCTTCACCGTCCTGTGCCCCCCCACCCCTCGGCCACCCTCACAAGCCAACACATGCAAACCTTTTGCTGGATTAAACAGCCGTCCTGTTGCATCTATGGTAAGTGCCTTGTCTTTTTCTTTTTTGGACATACAACCCATCTTATAGAGTCTATGAAAGCTGGCAAATATATGGATAAAAGGCCAAGAAAAAAACCCCGACAGTAAGCCACAAGGAGTACCTCTCAAGCAGAAGTCACCAAACCAACCCTTGCAAAAGATATATTATTAGTAGAGTTGAGCGCGGTTCGCGGTTCGAGGTTCTCCAGTTCTAAGCTCGAGTGATTTTTGGGGCTGTTCGAGATCGAACTAGAACTCGAGCTTTTTGCAAAAGCTCGATAGTTCTAGATACGTTCGAGAACGGTTCTAGCAGCAAAAAGCAGGGCTTTTTACAGCTACAGTGTGCAGGAGCCATTGCTGGCAGCCTGCCAGAAGCTGGTAACCAAGATAAACATCGGGTATCCAAGCAAAGCGCTTTGGTTAGTAACCCGATGTTTATCTTAGTTACGTGCAGGAAGCCCACACTTCCCCGCTCAGCTCGCTCCGCCCCCTCCTGCCCGCGGCATGTACACATACATACATACACACACACACACAACCCCCCCCCCCCCGCCCGCTCGGCTTACCTGCGGTGATGAAGTCCCGCCATCCCGACCTCAGCGCTGTCACTTTCCTCCATGGCCGCCGCTTGTCACATCACCTCTCGCTTCCGACCCGAGACTGACTAGCGGTGACGTCACGGACCTCTCGCGATACTTGAGGGGAAGGCGCCGGTCATTGAACTTAGTGACAGGGGCTATCGGCAGTGCTGGAGATCAGCGCAGGTAATGTACCTCGCTGACAGCAGCACTTGTCATCCCCTGCAGTGACCTGGGCTGACCCATTGATGTTAGCTCAGGTCACTGCATTGCTCTCCCAGCCAATGGGGAACATCCTGCTCTTCATTGACTGGGACAGTGTGGATCGTCATGGCAACCCCTTGGATTACAGCAGACCTGGATTTGTTTTTCAATCTAATAAATTGGTTAAAGAGGGAATGTTTTGGGGAGTGTTTTTTCAAATAAAAATGTGTTTGTCGTCTATTTTTTTTTTATTACTGACTGGGTTGGTGATGTCGGGTATCTGATAGACGCCTGACCTCACCAACCCCAGGGCTTGATGCCAGGTGACATTACACATCTGGTATTAACCCCATATATTACCCCGTTTGCCACCGCACCAGGGCGCGGGATGAGCTGGGGCGAAGCACCAGGATTGGCGCATCTAATGGATGCGCCACTTCTGGGGCGGCTGCGGCCTGCTATTTTTAGGCTGGGGAGAGTCCAATAACCATGGACCTCCCTAGTCTGAGAATATCAGGCCCCAGCTGTCTGCTTTACCTTGGCTGGTGATCCAATTTTGGGGGACCCCTACGTGTTTTTTTTTTTTTTAATTATTTATTTAATTTAAAATAACAGCGTGGGGTGCCCTCAGTTTTGGATTACCAGCCAAGGTGAGGTTGCCAGCTGTGGTCTGCAGGCTGCAGCCGTCTGCTTTACCCTAGCTGGCTACAAAACTAGGGGGAACCCTACGTCATTTTTTTTTCATTTTTTTGGCTAAATACAAAGCTAAGCACCCCTTAGAGCCACATGAAAGGTACCAAAGGGTGCTCCACTTTTTCTCCACTTTTTCTCCACTTTTTCTCCACTTTTTCTCCACTTTTTCTCCTCTTATGCTCCACTTTTTCTCCACTTTTTCTCCACTTTTTTCTCCACTTTTTCTCCTCTTATGCTCCACTTTTTCTCCACTTTTTCTCCACTTTTTCTCCACTTTTTCTCCACTTTTTCTCCTTATGCTCCACTTTTTCTCCACTTTTTCTCCACTTTTTCTCCACTTTTTCTCCTCTTATGCTCCACTTTTTCTCCACTTTTTCTCCTCTTAATCTCCACTTTTTCTCCTCTTATGCTCCACTTTTTCTCCACTTATGCTCCACTTTTTTCTCCACTTTTTCTCCTCTTATGCTCCACTTTTTCTCCACTTTTTCTCCACTTTTTCTCCACTTTTTCTCCACTTTTTTCTCCACTTTTTCTCCTCTTCTGCTCCACTTTTTCTCCACTTTTTCTCCACTTTTTCTCCACTTTTTCTCCACTTTTTCTCCTCTTATGCTCCACTTTTTCTCCACTTTTTCTCCTCTTAATCTCCACTTTTTCTCCACTTTTTCTCCTTATGCTCCACTTTTTCTCCACTTTTTCTCCTCTTATGCTCCACTTTTTCTCCACTTTTTCTCCACTTTTTCTCCACTTTTTCTCCTTATGCTCCACTTTTTCTCCACTTTTTCTCCACTTTTTCTCCACTTTTTCTCCTCTTATGCTCCACTTTTTCTCCACTTTTTCTCCTCTTAATCTCCACTTTTTCTCCTCTTATGCTCCACTTTTTCTCCACTTATGCTCCACTTTTTTCTCCACTTTTTCTCCTCTTATGCTCCACTTTTTCTCCACTTTTTCTCCACTTTTTCTCCACTTTTTTCTCCACTTTTTCTCCTCTTCTGCTCCACTTTTTCTCCACTTTTTCTCCACTTTTTCTCCACTTTTTCTCCACTTTTTCTCCACTTTTTCTCCACTTTTTCTCCACTTTTTCTCCACTTATGCTCCACTTTTTTCTCCACTTTTTCTCCTCTTATGCTCCACTTTTTCTCCACTTTTTCTCCACTTTTTCTCCACTTTTTCTCCACTTTTTTCTCCACTTTTTTCTCCACTTTTTCTCCTCTTCTGCTCCACTTTTTCTCCACTTTTTCTCCACTTTTTCTCCACTTTTTTCTCCACTTTTTCTCCTCTTATGCTCCACTTTTTCTCCACTTTTTCTCCACTTTTTCTCCACTTTTTCTCCTTATGCTCCACTTTTTCTCCACTTTTTCTCCACTTTTTTCTCCACTTTTTTCTCCACTTTTTTCTCCACTTTTTCTCCACTTTTTCTCCTCTTATGCTCCACTTTTTCTCCACTTTTTCTCCTCTTAATCTCCACTTTTTCTCCTCTTATGCTCCACTTTTTCTCCATTTATGCTCCACTTTTTCTCCACTTATGCTCCACTTTTTTCTCCACTTTTTCTCCTCTTATGCTCCACTTTTTCTCCACTTTTTCTCCACTTTTTCTCCACTTTTTCTCCACTTTTTCTCCACTTTTTTCTCCACTTTTTCTCCTCTTCTGCTCCACTTTTTCTCCACTTTTTCTCCACTTTTTCTCCACTTTTTCTCCTCTTATGCTCCACTTTTTCTCCACTTTTTCTCCTCTTAATCTCCACTTTTTCTCCTCTTATGCTCCACTTTTTCTCCACTTTTTCTCCACTTTTTTCTCCACTTTTTTCTCCACTTTTTCTCCACTTTTTCTCCTCTTATGCTCCACTTTTTCTCCACTTTTTCTCCACTTTTTCTCCACTTTTTCTCCACTTTTTCTCCACTTTTTCTCCACTTTTTCTCCACTTTTTCTCCTCTTATGCTCCACTTTTTCTCCACTTTTTCTCCACTTTTTCTCCACTTTTTCTCCTCTTATGCTCCACTTTTTCTCCACTTTTTCTCCACTTTTTCTCCTCTTAATCTCCACTTTTTCTCCTTTTATGCTCCACTTTTTCTCCACTTTTTCTCCACTTTTTTCTCCACTTTTTTCTCCACTTTTTCTCCACTTTTTTCTCCACTTTTTTCTCCACTTTTTTCTCCACTTTTTTCTCCACTTTTTTCTCCACTTTTTCTCCTCTTATGCTCCACTTTTTCTCCACTTTTTCTCCACTTTTTCTCCACTTTTTCTCCTCTTATGCTCCACTTTTTCTCCACTTTTTCTCCACTTTTTCTCCACTTTTTCTCCACTTTTTCTCCACTTTTTCTCCACTTTTTCTCCACTTTTTCTCCTCTTATGCTCCACTTTTTCTCCTCTTATGCTCCACTTTTTCTCCACTTTTTCTCCACTTTTTTCTCCACTTTTTCTCCACTTTTTCTCCACTTTTTTCTCCACTTTTTTCTCCACTTTTTTCTCCACTTTTTTCTCCACTTTTTTCTCCACTTTTTCTCCTCTTATGCTCCACACTTTCTCCACTTTTTCTCCACTTTTTTCTCCACTTTTTCTCCACTTTTTCTCCTCTTATGCTCCACTTTTTCTCCACTTTTTTCTCCACGTTTTCTCCACTTTTTCTCCACTTTTTCTCCTCTTATGCTCCACTTTTTCTCCACTTTTTCTCCTCTTATGCTCCACTTTTTCTCCACTTTTTCTCCTCTTAATCTCCACTTTTTCTCCCCTTATGCTCCACTTTTTCTCCACTTTTTCTCCACTTTTTCTCCACTTTTTCTCCACTTTTTCTCCTCTTATGCTCCACACTTTCTCCACTTTTTCTCCACTTTTTTCTCCACTTTTTCTCCTCTTATGCTCCACTTTTTCTCCACTTTTTCTCCTCTTAATCTCCACTTTTTCTCCCCTTATGCTCCACTTTTTCTCCACTTTTTCTCCACTTTTTCTCCACTTTTTCTCCACTTTTTCTCCTCTTATGCTCCACACTTTCTCCACTTTTTCTCCACTTTTTTCTCCACTTTTTCTCCTCTTATGCTCCACTTTTTCTCCACTTTTTCTCCTCTTATGCTCCACTTTTTCTCCACTTTTTTCTCCACGTTTTCTCCACTTTTTCTCCACTTTTTCTCCTCTTATGCTCCACTTTTTCTCCACTTTTTCTCCTCTTATGCTCCACTTTTTCTCCACTTTTTCTCCTCTTAATCTCCACTTTTTCTCCCCTTATGCTCCACTTTTTCTCCACTTTTTCTCCACTTTTTCTCCACTTTTTCTCCACTTTTTCTCCTCTTATGCTCCACTTTTTCGACACTTTTTCTCCACTTTTTTCTCCACTTTTTCTCCTCTTATGCTCCACTTTTTCTCCACTTTTTCTCCACTTTTTCTCCACTTTTTCTCCACTTTTTCTCCACTTTTTCTCCACTTTTTCTCCACTTTTTCTCCTCTTATGCTCCACTTTTTCTCCACTTTTTTTCTCCACTTTTTCTCCTCTTATGCTCCACTTTTTCTCCACTTTTTCTCCACTTTTTCTCCACTTTTTTCTCCACTTTTTCTCCACTTTTTCTCCTCTTATGCTCCACTTTTTCTCCACTTTTTCTCCTCTTAATCTCCACTTTTTCTCCTCTTATGCTCCACTTTTTCTCCACTTTTTCTCCACTTTTTCTCCACTTTTTTCTCCACTTTTTCTCCTTTTATGCTCCACTTTTTTCTCCACTTTTTTCTCCACTTTTTCTCCACTTTTTCTCCTCTTATGCTCCACTTTTTCTCCACTTTCTCCACTTTTTCTCCACTTTTTTCTCCACTTTTTCTCCTCTTATGCTCCACTTTTTCTGCACTTTTTCTCCACTTTTTCTCCTCTTATGCTCCACTTTTTCTCCACTTTTTTCTCCACTTTTTTCTCCACTTTTTCTCCTCTTATGCTCCACTTTTTCTCCACTTTTTCTCCACTGTTTCTCCTCTTATGCTCCACTTTTTCTCCACTTTTTTCTCCACTTTTTTCTCCACTTTTTTCTCCATGTTTTCTCCACTTTTTCTCCTCTTATGCTCCACTTTTTCTCCACTTTTTCTCCACTTTTTCTCCTCTTATGCTCCACTTTTTCTCCACTTTTTCTCCTCTTAATCTCCACTTTTTCTCCCCTTATGCTCCACTTTTTCTCCACTTTTTCTCCACTTTTTCTCCACTTTTTCTCCACTTTTTCTCCTCTTATGCTCCACTTTTTCTCCACTTTTTCTCCACTTTTTTCTCCACTTTTTCTCCTCTTATGCTCCACTTTTTCTCCACTTTTTCTCCACTTTTTTCTCCACTTTTTTCTCCACTTTTTCTCCTCTTTTGCTCCACTTTTTCTCCACTTTTTCTCCACTTTTTCTCCACTTTTTCTCCACTTTTTCTCCACTTTTTTCTCCACTTTTTTCTCCACTTTTTCTCCTCTTATGCTCCACTTTTTCTCCACTTTTTTCTCCACTTTTTTCTCCACTTTTTCTCCACTTTTTCTCCTCTTATGCTCCACTTTTTCTCCACTTTTTCTCCACTTTTTTCTCCACTTTTTCTCCTCTTATGCTCCACTTTTTCTCCACTTTTTCTCCACTTTTTCTCCACTTTTTCTCCTCTTATGCTCCACTTTTTCTCCTCTTAATCTCCACTTTTTCTCCACTTTTTCTCCACTTTTTCTCCACTTTTTCTCCACTTTTGCTCCACTTTTTCTCCACTTTTTCTCCTCCTATGCTCCACTTTTTCTCCTCTTAATCTCCACTTTTTCTCCTCTTATGCTCCACTTTTTCTCCACTTTTTCTCCACTTTTTCTCCACTTTTTTCTCCACTTTTTTCTCCACTTTTTTCTCCACTTTTTCTCCACTTTTTCTCCTCTTATGCTCCACTTTTTCTCCACTTTTTCTCCACTTCTTTTTCTCCACTTTTTTCTCCACTTTTTCTCCTTATGCTCCACTTTTTCTCCACTTTCTCTCCACTTTTTCTCCACTTTTTCTCCACTTTTTCTCCTCTTATGCTCCACTTTTTCTCCACTTTTTCTCCTCTTAATCTCCACTTTTTCTCCTCTTATGCTCCACTTTTTCTCCACTTTTTTCTCCACTTTTTTCTCCACTTTCTCCACTTTTTCTCCACTTTTTCTCCTCTTATGCTCCACTTTTTCTCCACTTTTTCTCCACTTTTTCTCCACTTTTTCTCCACTTTTTCTCCTCTTATGCTCCACTTTTTCTCCACTTTTTCTCCACTTTTTCTCCTCTTATGCTCCACTTTTTCTCCACTTTTTCTCCTCTTAATCTCCACTTTTTCTCCTCTTATGCTCCACTTTTTCTCCACTTTTTCTCCACTTTTTCCTCCACTTTTTCTCAACTTTTTTCTCCACTTTTTTCTCCACTTTTTTCTCCACTTTTTTCTCCACTTTTTCTCCACTTTTTCTCCTCTTATGCTCCACTTTTTTCTCCACTTTTTCTCCGTTCTTTTTCTATGGTCGGTCTACCCATTAGCTCTGCCATGCATACTGTAGCTCTACACCTACTGCACATGTTACTTTATGATTGACATCTCTTTCGTACCAGAGCTGTCTAAGCCTACTCTGACCCCATATTTGTCATTACTATATTGTCCTTGTACTGTATTATGACATTTGTATCATGTGTTTCATTTCTTGCTGTGTTGCAATTTTTTTGCTGCATCCCAATTGTACCTCTACATTGTTCGAGTTTGTTATTGTTCTCTCACTCTTATGTGATACTGATTATTGTCATTTTTCATGATTACATGCAGATAAGTCCAATCTGACGAAGGCTCAGGCCGAAACGTCATTTGTAACTTGTTTTGGACAAAAACATATATGCTTATGAAAAAAAAAATTTCTTAATACGGACCAATAAAGAGTGATTTTGCATTACTATCCATTGTGACTTACTGACTTAGTCTGGGAGATATAGAGTGCCGAGGTTACTCACTAATTTTATCTATTATTACCTCTGAGCACCTATATACCAGTGAGCAGAGCTTCCTCTACAGTAGTTCTCCAGATTAGGCATGCCCTTACCTCATGAGCAGGGCATTGCAGCTTTGGTAGCAACCATTACGACATGGACTCTGCTGCTGTGGACCCGGGGAGAGTGAGTGCAGATTCATTGCACCCACACTCCTCACATGAAGGGTCCGCACTCCTAGAAAATGGGGGATACGTTCCCTGAGTGTCTCCCCCCCATATTCTAGACGGTCCAGAGTCGTCGTGGGACCCCTTTATTTTTTTTCTTACAATAAATTGGTGAAAGAGGAAATGTTTTGGGGACTGTTTTTTCAAATAAATTTCTTTTGTCGATTTTTTTTTTTTGTTTTTGTTAGTACTGACAGTTTATGATGTTGGGTATCTAATAGACGCCATGACATCACAAACTGCTGGGCTTGATCTCAGGTGACTTTACAGCTAGTATCAACCCGATTTATTACCCCGTTTGCCACTGCACCAGGGCACGGGATGAGCTGGGGTGAAGCGCCAGGATTGGCGCATCTAGTGTATGCGCCACGTCTGGGGTGCCTGCGGCCTGCTATTTTTAGGCTGTGAAGGCCCAATAACTATGGACCTTCCCACCCTGAGAATACCAGACCACAGCTGTCCGCTTTACCTTGGCTGGTGATCCAATTTGGGGGGGACCCTACTTTTATTGTGTAATTATTATTTATAAAATAATTATAAAAAAGAGCCTGAGGGGACCTCCACATTGGATCCCCAACCACGGTAAAGCTGCCAGCTGTGGTTTTCAGGCTACAGCCGTCTGCTTTACCCTAGCTGGCTATCAAAAATGGGGGGACCCAACGTAATTTTTTTTTTTTAACTATTTTTTAAATAGAAAAAATTAATGGGCTTCCCTGTATTTTGATTGCCAACCAAGGTAACGGCAGGCAGATGGGGGTGGCAACCCATAGCTGTCTGCTTTATCTGCGCTGAGAATCAAAAATACCGCGGAGCGCTACGTCATTTTTTTTAAAGATTTATTTTTACAGCACTGTGATGTCCAGCAATCAAAATACAGGGAAGCCCATTTTATTTTTAGTTATTTAAATAAATAATTAAAAAAAATATATATGGGCTCCCGCTGCATTTTTTGTATTGCTAGCTAAGGGTAATCCAAGCAGCTACTGGCTGCTAACCCCCACTGCTTGGTGTTACCTTCACTGGCAATGGAAAATCCAGGGAAGCATTTTTTATTTTTTTTGCCAAAAAACTACAAAAAAAGGACGTGAGCTTCGCCATATTTTTGTATGCTAGCCAGGTATAGCAGGCAGGTGCTGGAAGAGTTGGATACAGCGCCAGAAGATGGCGCTTCTATGAAAATGCCATTTTCTGAGGTGGCTGCAGACTGCAATTCGCAGCAGTGGGGCCCAGAAAGCTCAGGCCAACCTGTGGTGCGGATTCCAATCCCCAGCTGCCTAGTTGTACCTGGCTGGACACAAAAATGGGGCAAAGCCTACGTCATTTGTTTTCTAATTATTTCATGAAATTCATGAAATAATAAAAAAAGGGCTTCCCTTTATCTTTGGTTCCCAGCCGGGTACAAATAGGCAACTGGGGGTTGGGGGCAGCCGTACCTGCCTGCTGTACCTGGCTAGCATACAAAAATATGGCGAAGCCCACATAATTTTTTCAGGGGGCAAAAAACTTCTGCATACAGTCCTGGATGGAGTATGCTGAGCCTTGTAGTTCTGCAGCTGCTGTCTGTCTGTATGGAGAAGAGCAGACAGCAGCTGCAGAACTACAAGGCTCAGCATACTCCATCCAGGACTGTATGCAGAAGTTTTTTGCCCACCAAAAAAATGACGTGGGCTTCGCCATATTTTTGTATGCTATCCAGGTACAGCTGGCAGCCACGGGCTGCCTCCAACCCCCAGTTGCCTATTTGTACCCGGCTGGGAACCAAAAATATAGGGAAGCCCGTTTTTTTTAATTATTTCACTTATTTCATGAAATAATTAAAAAACAAATGACGTGGGCTTCGCCCTATTTTTGTGTCCAGCCGGGTACAACTAGGCAGCTGGGGATTGGAATCCGCAGCACAGGTTAGCCCGAGGTTTGTGGGCGCCTCTGCTGCGGATTTCAGTCCGCAGCCGTCCCAGAAAATGGCGCTCTCATAGAAGCGCCATCATCTGGCGCTGTATCCAACTCTTCCAACAGCCCTGGAGCCGGGTGGCTTGTTGGGTAATCATGAGTTAATACTGGCTTTGTTTTACCAGCCAGTATTAAGCCAGAGATTCTTAATGTCAGGCACGTTTGACCCGGCCATTAAGAATCTCCAATAAAGGGTTAAAAAAAAGACACCACACAGAGAAAAAAATACTTTAATAGAAATAAATACACAGACACATTAGAGACTCCATCTTTATTACCCCCTGTCAGCCCTCCACGATCCTGCTCTTCTGTCTTCTTTCTTTCTAGTGTAGTAGTAGTGACGATTGTAGTGAGGATGAGGTTCACCAGCTCATCACTTGGGGCTGGGGAACCTCCATCCTCACTACAATCATCACTAGTGTAGTAGTAGTAGTGACGATTGTAGTGAGGAAGGATGAGATTCACCAGCTCATCACTTGGGGCTGGGGAACCTCCATCCTCACTACAATCATCACTACAATCGGGAAGGAGCGTGCAGCCTTCACTCCGTGAGTGATCAGTGCTGGCTGCTAGCGGTAACGCTGACAGACGCGTTACCATAGCAACGGTGCTCTCGGAGCCGCGGTTAGCGGTGACGTCACCGCTAACTGCGTTGCTATGGCAACGGTGATCTCCGTTAATGACCGGCTGTGTCAGCCGGTCCCTAACGGAACGGGGAGTCGACCGTGTGCTAGAGCATGTCGCTGGTACACGGCGATACACATATGTGCACCGTGTACCGGAGAGATGCACTCGCAGGTCCTACATGACGTGTCATAGTCATGTGACCAGTCTGTAGCCAATGAGATAATAGCCACGTGACTGGTCACATGGCTATTTTGACGTCACGATAGGTCCTGCTTCTCTGCTGGCAGTGCAGGTCACCGGGAGGATTCAGCGATCATCGGATGGAATAGCGGCAGGAGACAGAGTGCAGAAGGGATCGCGAGGACCGGTAAGTGTTATGGCAATGTTTATTAACTGTTTGTGTACATTTATAATGCATTTTTATGTGTTTGTGATTGCCTCCCATTCTAGCCTATACGTTCGAGTTCGGTTCGTCGAACGTTCGACGAACCGAACTCGAACAGGACCCCCGTTCGGCGAACCGGCCTCGAGCCGAACCGGGACCAGTTCGCTCATCTCTAATTATTAGTCCACGATACATGCAGAGGTTAGTGCCTCATATGGACTCTGAGTCCCAAGGGTCTCAATGTCGCGGACAGGTGCTGCTCCATGGCAGAGGGGCTGCTCGGGGCGATCCTGGATAGTGTCTGGGGCTCGAGTGGTGACCGGACCCGGGGCTCGTGCAACCGCCCGTCCTCGCAACAGTGAAAGGGGGTATTTACAGGGGAGATAGTTTTTGTCTGTGACGCCACTCATGGGTTGCGATGATGAGATGGTGACACCGCTGCTGCCTCTGGTGCCAGTACTTGTGACCGATGGTGTTGGGCAGCAAGATGGTATCCCCTCCACGGGTAGGGGAGGTGTAGTCCCAGGGCCCAGGTGTACGTGGGGAGCAGTGCTGGGGTGTCACCGGCAGGTTGGACCGGATGACACCGGTGTACTCACAATTGAGAATAATGCACACAGAGTCTGTACTGTAAACCAAGGCCGGATGATGGTTGCCGTTGGAGAGGTGTGCTCGTCTTGCACACAGGTTGGCAAGGTAGGGACCCTTCCTCCTGCACTTGGTTCTTGCTGTGTGTTGATTTAAACCGCTTGGAACGGGAGAAATCTGCTCCCCTGTGGTTTTGTGTACAGAGGGAGTTGTGCCCACAAAATCTGACCCTTGGGATTTTAGTAGGTTCTGGCGGACACCCTATCCCCCGCGTTGGGCTTCTGTTTTGTTCTCTGGGCTTCTCTCTGGAAATAAGGCCTGAAACCTTGTCCCGCTGGTCAATTAACAAGGGGGCTTGAAGCTTGCCTCGTCTTAGGGTCCAGGTAACCCGCCTGTGCACGGCCTCCAGACAGGATTCCCGCTGTTGGTACCAGCGGGCCCCAACCCTGCCCCGGTCCACTTTGGGTCTCCCGCAACTGGATCTCCGTCGCCTTTGGCCCTACACTGCCGTCTGCCACCTAGTCGGTTCTCCCGTGTTCCAAGGGCTCCGACCCTTGACCACTCTGCCACTTCAGCTCTTCTAAACTCCACTCACTGACTTTGACTGACTGTTGTGTCCCCTCCCCTGTCACCTCAAGACCCCTAGATGGGCGTTCCCATTCACCCGGTCCTGCCCACTGGTGTGTCCTTGTTGTCATGGGGGGGCGACAAGGCTTTGTGGCTGGTGTTCCTGTGTGTGGGATGTGGTGTTGAATCCCAAGGAGGAGGCGATTCCTGTACTCTTGGTGGGGGGTATAGTCATCTGTGACTGCCTGGTTTTGCCAGGGTGTCACACATACGATAGATCCAGTGTTTCTTTACAAAGGATTCTGTTATCCCAGTTTCCTCCCCTGTCATTCTTAGAGCGCATCTGTGCTTCCCCATGGAACTCCCTAACATGGCGGGATATAGAGGTATCGTGTCTATGACGTACCGTATTTTTTGGACTATAAGACACACCGGACCATAAGACGCACCCTGGTTTTAGAGGAGGAAATTAGGAAAATAAAATTTTAAGCAAAAAATGTGGTCATGACACAGTTATGGGGCGAGGATCTGCTGCAGACTCTTGAAATGTCTCTCATCCTGGTATATTCCCCCATCCTGCTATATACCCCATCCTGCTATATACCCCCATCCTTCTATATGGCCTGCATCCTGTGGCACACAAAAAAATAAACATTTACGAGTATACTCACCTTTCCTCACTCCCTGCAGCATCGCTCGTCTTCCTCTCTGTGTCAGCAGCAGCGCCGCTGAACTGTCTGGAGCCGTTCCCCTGCAGTATCGCGATGTCCTCCTGTCTGCCGGCCTGCTGATGTGTGTGAAGACTAGTGGTGTGCACAGGTATGACATCATCGCTGTGCTCACCGCTCTCTACACAGATCAGCTGGCCGGCAGACAGGAGGACATCACGATAATGCAGGGGAGTGCTGAGTATACTGTACTTATTCACTGCCCCCCGCGCTGATGATGATGCACTAGGGGTAGGGAATATAGCTGCATATGATCACTCCAGGCTGTAGTTGCTAGGGATGATCATGCGGGCCGGCTGTTTACTATGCGTGCATCCCCCACCCATCATCCCGCCCACCTGTCAGCGCCAGCTTCAGCACTGAGAGATGATGGGCAGAAGGATGGGCGTGCATATGAAATGAGTAGGCCCACGTGGTCATGGCAGGCGCTGCTACAGCCTGCTCGTGCCACCGATGACCTGCTCCACCGCAGCCCCCTCATTCCCCGCAGCCCTTCATTCAGACTATAAGACACACCCCCCACTTTCCCCCAACATTTGGGGGGAACAAGGTGCGTCTTGTAGTCCAAAAAATACGGTATATCCCCTAAATGGTCACCAATGCGCCGTCTTAGTTCTCGTCTAATTTTTCTAAAATAGTTTAACCCCTTAACGACCGCGGGCAGTAAAATTACGTCCTAGCGGTAATAACGTTACTGCCCACGGTCTGCTGGCAGCAGCATGCTGCGATCGGTACATATCTCAGCTGATTTTCACAGCTGAGATGTGTGCCTGCTAGGCACGAGCAGAATCGTTATCTGCTCGTGCCGTTTAACCCCTTATATGGCGCTGTCAATATGTGACAGCGCCATTATAAGCGCGATCGCGGTAAACTTTTACTTACCGCCCGATACCGGAAGTCACATGACGCGATCACGTGACTTCCGATAGTTGTCATGGTAGCACAGGGTCATGTGATGACTCCTGTACTACACATGACTTGCTTTCACTTTCGCTGTGACAGTGAGCATATCTGCTGTTTACAGCTAGGTAGCTGTGATCAGCAGATAGTGCAGAGCGATCGGACTGCTGATCGCAATAGCCCCCTAGTAAAATAAAAAAAAAGTTAAAAAAAGTTTTAAAAAATTAAAAAAAACAACAAAAAACCTAAAAGTTCAAATCACCCCCCATTCGCCCCATTGAAAATTAAAGGGTTAAAAAAATAAAAAATATACACACATTTGGTATCGCCGCGTTCAGAAACGCCCGATCTATCAAAATATAAAATCAATTAATCTGATCAGTATACGGCGTAGCGGCAAAAAAATTCCAAACGCCAAAACGACGTTTTTTTTGTCGCCACAACTTTTGCGCAAAATGCAATAAGAGGTGATCAAAACGTAGCATCTGCGCAAAAATTGTACCGTTAAAAATGTCAGCTCGAGACGCAAAAAATAAGCAGTCACTGAGCCATAGATCCTGAAAAATGAGAACACTACGGGTCACGGAATATGGCGTAATACGTGCGCCACTTTTTTCGGGCAAACTTCCGATTTTTTTTTTTTTTTAACCCCTTATATAAAAGTAAACCTATACATGTTTGGTGTCTACGAACTCGCACTCACACCCACACATCAGTTTTACCATATAGTGAACACAGTGAATAAAATATCTCAAAAACCATAGTGCTATCGCACTTTTTTTGCAATTTTTCTGCATTTGGAATTTTTTTGCTGTTTTCCAGTACACTATATGGTAAAACTGATGGTTTCATTTAAAAGTACAGCTCGTTCCACAAAAAATGAGCCCTCACATGACCATATTGACTGAAAAATAAAAAAGTTACGTCTTTCAGAAAAAGAATGGCGAAAAAAATAACGGAAAGCTAAAAATCTGCCGGTCGTGAAGGGGTTAAGGGGCATGCACAAGTGACCATATACACCACGCCTTTTTGTCACAGTTAGCGAAGTGCCTTGCAAAAAAATCTTGCCTGAAAATGTACTCGCACAAGATTTCGATTGAGTTACCCAACTACAGAAGGAGCATCTACCAGAGCTATAGGACCCACAGATTTTTCTATTCAACCATGAATCGTCTGGTGCTGGCTTCCTTTAATGGCTATGCACCAGACGATCCACAATAGACTTATCCTTCCTAAAAATGATTTTGGGACCTAACGTGACAAACTCTGCTAAAGCCTCGTTAGCCCTGAGAATACCCCAAAACCTTTTTAAGGCTTTGTTCGCACGTACTTGCTGAACTTTCTGCAGCGATTTGACAGCACATGTGCTCTTCAAATCGCTACAGAAACACTGCATAATTGATGCAGTGTTTCAGCAGAATAAATCCCGATTTCATGTGCTCTGCATGCTGCCCCCACCATAGACCGCATGGGAGCTGCATTCAAAGTGCACAGAATAATTGACATGCTGCTTTTTAGAACGCACGGATTGGAGTGAAAATTTTAGCACCTAAATCGTTGCGTTCTAAAAAGCAACGTGCATACGTATCAAGCACAATCTTCATAGATTGTGCAGGGGATGCAGGATGCATGCTTTTACGCTGCAGTTCTAAATGCAGCGTAAAAGCATGCATCACGCAGACATGCGCATGTGACGCCCTGGACTAGCCAGGTAGTCACAGATATAACAACATACATGCCCCCCCACCCTAGGCAGTTACAACAGTCAGACAAAAACCCTTGTTGCCTCCCTCCAGGGTCTGATGTCCACACCAGGTGGGGCGGAGCCAGGCGGTTGGCCCCACCCACCGAGGAGTTCACAGGCCTGGAGGCGGGAAAAGCAGTAGATAAGTTTAGGAGGTGAAAGTGAGAGGACAGAAACTGCAAGTGTCTGGGTTGGAGCCCAGGCACTGACAGCAAGGTGGGCAGATGGTGGTGGCCATCTGCAGGAGTTAGCAGATCTCTGCGGAACCATAGGACTGGGGTTGGGCGGTGGCCCTTCGGTACCGAATCGGGGAGCGGAGTGGAGTTAAGCACACAGGCAGGGCCATCGGACCCCGACCAGGCTTGGAGCCGCCGACAATAGTCAAATCCGAGTGTGACAGGAACCCCAGGGGTTTCCCAACAACAAAGACCCGACAGAAGGCAACCGTCCACACCGAGAGGATATACAGCCACCGCCATAGGCTAGAGATCCAAGGGCCAGCGCCTGCGGGCAAAACGGGGGTCCTACGGCACCTATACGCCGGGGAGCGGACTACCGTTGGGAAACCATCGGAGTCGACACAGCTTACACAGGTGCAGGGAAAGACAGCCACCATCAGCCGTCTGGGGAGAGCACAACAACACTGCAGCCGGCTGCGGGACCCGTCCATCCGTCCGTTTGGTTTACCAGAGACTCTGTCATTGATTGTCTGAGTGAGTACACCAGTGGATAATATAAGAGACTATGCCTTGCGACTACAAACAGCCCTCCGTGCACTGAAGCGAGTGGATGCCATTAACGATGTGGACAGCAATAAGATGCTAGTGGAACAATTCCTGCAAGGGTTGGGGCCCACAGAAGACCGCAAGCAGCTACGGCTGTGGGCCCTGGAACACCCTAATCTGGACTTTGCAGTATTGAAAGAGCGGGCCATCAAGGCCCTGCAAGCCCCAACGCCAGACGCGCCTGAGGTGGCCCCATGGCCGGCTGAAACTGCTCCCTTCACGGTGGCACCTCCTCTCCCGACTGTACCGGCCCCTGCAGCACCCGTCGGGATGATGGAGGAGCTGGCTGCCCAGGTCCGCCGCATGTATGGAGACCTAGCCAAGATCCTCGCCGCACTCCAGCTTCCGACGAGAGTCAAGCCCCCAGGGAGGATCCAGCTCACAGACAGCCCAGAGTACGTCCCCTGGATGCAGCGGAGAAGGACCAATGACTCACGGTATGGGCCTCCTATTTGCTACAGGTGCAGCAAGCCTGGCCACTACTCTAGGCGATGCCCGTTAAACGAGCAACCCCTGGGGCCAGGGGCCAATCCTCAGGAGTAATTTTATAAAGAATAGACCTGGCTCAACCACTTCAGTCAAATAGGTGCTCTGGAGAAAAGGCAGATACTAATACAAATATACTCCGGCACACTAAGGGAAGTATGAAGAAAGTCCAATATGGTGCTCAAAAAAATGTTTATTGATTTGTGTTCATAGATCGTCCAACGTTTCAACCCGATGAGGTTTTTCTTCAAGGACTAATTTTTTTATATATATAAAAGAAAGAAAGAGATATACAATGTCACAAATAATGACTATACATGGATGTTTACAGGAAAGGAAAACATACGTATTTCATTAATAGAAAAAAATCACAATTAAGACAAAATAACAAAATAAGCTCTCCATAGGAATATATGTAAAGGGTTCCCATGATTACAATCATTGTAATGAATTGTGATGAATGAACCCTGTGACCATAACCCAAAAGTAATCCTAGGGACCAATGTGATGGAGCATTGTATGAGTGAGGTGCTGAGTTTGTTGCAGCAGTTGGCCGCCACAGCAGGAGGAGGCCGACAGAGGGCTGTGCAGCATGAGATCCGGGCCCTCCTATATCGGCAACAAGTGAATTCGACGGGTGGAGAGATTTGTGGAGTAAGGGTGATGGATGTGGCCCCCTTGGTAGTGCCCCCCAGAAGCGAGATGATGATCTGGTGCAGGGCAGCAGTAGGCCCCCAGGGGCGCGACTACCCGGCGATGGTGGAACCCATGCCTTCTGAACACTGGAAAAAACCACCTGATTCAACACCTCTTATAAAAATATACTTTATTCAATATTCCTAAAAACAGAACACTAGGGATGTTCTCTCTTTCTATTCTAAAAACACATGAGGATAAAGACAGTTGTGCATGTGCTAAACAGTGTTCAACCCACGCCAGGATTCAGCTATAGATAGATGGTTTGTGAAGGAGCACAGGGTTCAGAGGTTCATATCAAGGTGATGCTGCATCACATATATCCTGTTTATCAACCCCTGTTCATCCTCCCGGGGTCCTCGACCTCTGTTCCTAAAATACGCTCACCCTCACTTTTATAGCGGTTTTAGGCGGGGGTGACCATCACCAGCGTGATAACATATAGTGCAGGACAGAACCACATTTAAAGCAACATAGATCATGCGTTAGTTTTCAAGGTTCCTCTAATGTCAATATAGATCTGTTAGGTAGGAGTCAAGAGGCCCACTTAACTAATGGACCCTCTTTGACTCTCCCGACGCATTTCTCCCCCCCTAACGCAATATAGGGGATCCTCAGGGGACCAATTCTGATATACTTCATAAATTATCACACCTGAAATATAGAGAGAATAATAATGACCATGATGCATAAATGACTATACTATTAATATATAGGAGCCCTTCGTCACTCACACAGGGAACTATTCTTGAGTTTTCAGCCAATCGATAAGAATTAGTCCTTCTCTGGTATATGGCTTTGTTAGGGGAAGGTTTGATATACCTCTCCGTCACTCCTGACTAGTCCCTGTAGGTAGAAGGCATAGTGATAAGACTACATTCTCTATCCATGTGCGTTCTTTCAGCGTTATGGCATGTACGTACTACCTGCACTAGGATGTCATCCAGCCTCTTAATATGTAGCGGTGGTTTGGATTTGTCTACCGGACGTCTTTTTGTCCACTCCAAAATACCATCATTCAAGGCTGAAAGTCCTGTAATAAACATACATATATATTGATGCAGTCTCTATGTCAAATTTGATAGGTATAGCGTTAAGGCATGTACGTGCTACCTGCACTAGGATGTCATCCAGCCTCTTAATATGTAGCGGTGGTTTGGAATATGTCTACCGGACGACTTTTTGTCCACTCAAAAAATATCCGCATTCAAGGCTGAACGTCCTGTAATAAAAATATATATATAGATACAGCCTCTCTGTCAATTTTGATAGATATACAAACTCCAAGACACTGATTCTATTACCTGTCAGGGGAATCAAGCAATGCACAATGGAACAACTCTGCAGTTATGCTAATATGCCTGTGCATCCATTCATAGACCTGGATCAAGTCTGGCCACAATAAGTCCCTGTAAAGGAAGGCATACAGGCATTTTCATATTCAGTGTTCCAGGCAAATTGCACCCTATATCCAATGACCAGTTAGCATATACATATCAGGCTGATGAGGATGTTACCTGTAAGGAAAACCATATGCAGAGGAGGAGGAAATAGCTCCCTGTCCTACGAGTTTATCAGACAGACTCTTTTTCAATTGGATCGCCTGTATTCCCTGTAACACAAGGTATATATATGTTTTGTCTTAGATCTTTTTATATATAAAGCATGGACTTCTTATTTCAGAAGAGCAATATGCTGAATAAACATCTCTGACAGGCTGATTAAGCAGATTAGAGATTGCCTAGCAGAGTCTTATTAGTATAGAGAGGTTTTTACCTTCCGGGTAGTGAGCTCCACCAGCAAGGACTGTCAGTCCCGAGTATCTGCTACTCTATAACGCTGGGAGCTCACAGCCGATTCCTCCAGGGTAGATGTGATGTGGTCAGGTCGTGGTCATCATCCAGACTGCCCGTTATGCCTTTTCTCCCAGTTTAATAAGGGGAAGATTTACTGGGTACCTCCCCCTTTCCAAAGCTGGACGCAATCGCCGACCGGATGTGACGTGTCGGCGTGCGTCCCATAATGCCCTGCTAGACCGTCACATGATTTACCATGTGGCTGGTGTTGGAACGCACGCTTGCGCTCCAGATGGTCTCAGGTGCATCAGAACCGCCCCCTTCCAAACCTGATGTATGCGCGCCGACCGGAAGTGACCCGTTTGTACACTTCCCATAGTGCTTCATTCCGGCGTCACATGGGGTAACTCCTCCCCTCTTATGACGCGTCAGATGCACCTGAGACCATCTGGAGCGCAAGAGTGCGTTCCAACACCAGCCACATGGTAAATCATGCTTTATATATAAAAAGATCTAAGACAAAACATATATATACCTTGTGTTACAGGGAATACAGGCGATCCAATTGAAAAAGAGTCTGTCTGATAAACTCGTAGGACAGGGAGCTATTTCCTCCTCCTCTGCATATGGTTTTCCTTACAGGTAACATCCTCATCAGCCTGATATGTATATGCTAACTGGTCATTGGATATAGGGTGCAATTTGCCTGGAACACTGAATATGAAAATGCCTGTATGCCTTCCTTTACAGGGACTTATTGTGGCCAGACTTGATCCAGGTCTATGAATGGATGCACAGGCATATTAGCATAACTGCAGAGTTGTTCCATTTTGCATTGCTTGATTCCCCTGACAGGTAATAGAATCAGTGTCTTGGAGTTTGTATATCTATCAAAATTGACAGAGAGGCTGTATCTATATATATATTTTTATTACAGGACGTTCAGCCTTGAATGCGGATATTTTTTGAGTGGACAAAAAGTCGTCCGGTAGACATATTCCAAACCACCGCTACATATTAAGAGGCTGGATGACATCCTAGTGCAGGTAGCACGTACATGCCTTAACGCTATACCTATCAAATTTGACATAGAGACTGCATCAATATATATGTATGTTTATTACAGGACTTTCAGCCTTGAATGATGGTATTTTGGAGTGGACAAAAAGACGTCCGGTAGACAAATCCAAACCACCGCTACATATTAAGAGGCTGGATGACATCCTAGTGCAGGTAGTACGTACATGCCATAACGCTGAAAGAACGCACATGGATAGAGAATGTAGTCTTATCACTATGCCTTCTACCTACAGGGACTAGTCAGGAGTGACGGAGAGGTATATCAAACCTTCCCCTAACAAAGCCATATACCAGAGAAGGACTAATTCTTATCGATTGGCTGAAAACTCAAGAATAGTTCCCTGTGTGAGTGACGAAGGGCTCCTATATATTAATAGTATAGTCATTTATGCATCATGGTCATTATTATTCTCTCTATATTTCAGGTGTGATAATTTATGAAGTATATCAGAATTGGTCCCCTGAGGATCCCCTATATTGCGTTAGGGGGGGAGAAACGCGTCGGGAGAGTCAAAGAGGGTCCATTAGTTAAGTGGGCCTCTTGACTCCTACCTAACAGATCTATATTGACATTAGAGGAACCTTGAAAACTAACGCATGATCTATGTTGCTTTAAATGTGGTTCTGTCCTGCACTATATGTTATCACGCTGGTGATGGTCACCCCCGCCTAAAACCACTATAAAATTGAGGGTGAGCGTATTTTAGGAACAGAGGTCGAGGACCCCGGGAGGATGAACAGGGGTTGATAAACAGGATATATGTGATGCAGCATCACCTTGATATGAACCTCTGAACCCTGTGCTCCTTCACAAACCATCTATCTATAGCTGAATCCTGGCGTGGGTTGAACACTGTTTAGCACATGCACAACTGACTTTATCCTCATGTGTTTTTAGAATAGAAAGAGAGAACATCCCTAGTGTTCTGTTTTTAGGAATATTGAATAAAGTATATTTTTATAAGAGGTGTTGAATCAGGTGGTTTTTTGGAGCAATAGCTACCTCTTACATTGAAATTGTGGTTATAGTAGTTGCTTCTGAACACTGGCCCACGGTGATGGCGGCCAGAGGGGTGGTTGACGTCAAAAAGGGGAGAGTGCCTATGAGAGTGCTGAATTGTGGGGAGGAAAAAGTTAGGCTTCCCCATTACGCCACCCTTGCGAAGTTCCTTACCCTAGACCCTCACACCATCCACGAAGCCGCCCCGCCTACCTCAGCACCCCCTGACAGTAACCACATACCCCCCGATCAGCTAGAGGAGTGGTGCCAGGAAATACATATAGGTACCAACGCCACACCCATGCATCACAAAGAGGGGGTACACCGGGTAGTCCAGGAGTATGGACAGGTTTTCAGCAAGCACCCATTAGATTTCGGGAGGATTAAAGGGGTTCAACACCATATCCCTACAGGCCTACATCTACCCATCAAAGAAAGGTACAGGCCAATCCCGCCAGCACACTATCAATGCGCCAAAGACATGTTGAGGAACATGAAGGAGGCAGGGGTCATTCGGGATAGTTGTAGTACCTGGGCAGCCCCACTGGTGCTGGTGAAGAAGGACGGCACCATGACGATGTGTGTGGATTACGGAAAATCAACCAGATAACTCATAAGGATGCCTATCCTCTTCCCCCGTATCAAAGAGTCACTAGCTGCGCTGAGAACTGCTAACTTCTTCTCTACCTTGACCTTACCAGCGGATACTGACAGGTGGCGGTCGCACCAGAGGACCGTGAGAAGACTGCATTCGCTACGCCCATGGGACTCTGCGAGTTCAACAGCATGCCGTTTGGGCTGTGCAATGCCGATCACGGTTATTCAGGACTGGCCGAGGCCGACCACCGTGAGAGAGGTGAGGCAGTTTCTGGGCCTGGTGGGCTACAATCACCGCTTCATCAAGGGGTATACGAAGATGGCTGCCCCTATGCAAGACCTCCTCGTGGGACACACCAAGGGTGGCAGGGCCCCTGGGCCCCCGTTTGTGTGGGAGTAGAAGCATGAAGAGTCCTTTCACCAGCTGAAGACAGCCTTGACGGGGGAAGAAGTCCTGGTGTATCCAGACTACAGCCTCCCGTTCGTCCTCTACACTGATGCCAGCAATGTGGGCTTGGGGGCAGTCCTGTCCTAGGTCCAGGACAGGAAAGAAAAGGTGATCGCCTACGCCAGCAGAAAACTCCAGCCCACGGAGAGGAACCCTGAAAACTACAGCTCCTTCAAGCTTAAGTTCCTGGCCCTGGTGTGGGCAATCACCGAGAGGTTCCGTCATTACCTCGCAGCGGCAAAGTTCACCGCCTACACGGACAATAATCCGTTGACCCACCTGGACACGGCCAAGTTGGGCGCTCTGAAACAACGGTGGATGGCCAGGCTGTCTAATTATGACTTCACTATCAAATACAGAGCCGGCCGCAAGAACACCAACGCGGATGCGTTGTCCCGGATGCCCCACCTGCCAGATGGGGGGCCGGAAGACGATGACCTCGAAGAAATCGAGTTGCCCGCGTTCCATCAGCCACCGGTCGAAAAACTATGTCAAACAACAACAGGTGAACCTGGACCCGCTACCCAGTCAGGGATGGCAAGAAGCCCAAGACCAAGCGCCTGCCGTCCAGCTGGTCAAGACCATGATTGAGCAAGGCTCCTCCGGAATGGATCCTGCAGCTCCCTCTGAGGCTCGGCGGCTGTGGAAAGAACGAGCCCGGCTGTATCTGCATGAAGGGAAACTGTATCGGGGGCTGATCAACCCAAAGATTCACGAGAAGGTCCGTCAGCTGGTGGTTCCTCAGGCCAGTGTGCCCAAAGTCCTACAGGCATATCACGATGGCGCCGGGCATTTCTGCTGGAAAAAGCTGGAGATGTTACTGAGAGAGCGGTTCTATTGGAGTGGGATGCGAGAATCTGTGGAGGCCTGGTGCCGAGATTGCGGCCCTGTGCGCTGAGAAGGAAGGATGAAGTCAGCTAAAGAGTCCCTCTACAGCCAATCGTCACCCACCAACTGCTGGAATTGGTTGCCCTGGACCACGTTAAGCTCACACCCAGCCGGAATGCGTATACCTATGCCTTAACCATCGTGTACCACTACTCCAGATTCATGGTGATTGTTCCAGTCAAGGATTTGACCGGCCGTACCACAGCTAGGGCCTTCCAGGCCTACTTCTGTCGACCGCACGGATACCCGGAGAGGGTGCTTACGGACCAGGGTTCAGCCTTTGAAGCAGAGGTGTTTCAAGAGTTCTGCCAATTGTACGGTTGTAAGAAAATCAGGACCACGCTATATCATGCCCAAACTAATGGGATGTGCGAAAAGATGAACCATCTGGTCCTGGACCTCCTCAAGGTGATACCGTTGGAAGAGCGGATCCTGTGGCCAGAAAAGCTGCCTGACCTGGTTGACATGTACAACATCCCCAGTAGTTCTACCAAATGCACCCCGGCGTATCTGATGAGAGCCCGACCGGGCCGGCTGCCGGTGGACCTAGAGATGGACTTGGAAGCTCCTGAGGCCCTTCCCTCGACTGCAGGCTGGGATACCCGACGGCAAATCCAATACCGACATGTTCAGGAATATGTGGAAAGGAATCTGCGTTAGAGCCGAGAAAAACAAGAACAGCGCTTTAACAAGCGGGCTTCAGCCGCCCCCTTTGAGCCTGGGGATGTGGTGCTGAAACGGAAGAGGAGAACCCATAAGCTTGATGACCAGTGGGAGAAGACCCCGTATGTCATCCAGCCCACTGAATGGGAGAATGAGAAGGACTATCGGATTAGTCGCGACCAAGGAAAAACGGCGGCTACAGTTTCCAGAGACCACCTGAAGGGGTGTCCATCCCATTTAAGGTTGGCAAGCTAAAGTCCGGTCCCGATACCGAGCGGGAAAAAGTAGAAAGAGGTGATCCACACAGTGATGGATGACTTTCCAGCAGACTGGCCTATGCAGAACGGTGCGGTGATTGTTCCGGTGATGATGTTCCCACAACACGTGGAAGAGATGGAAACGGAAATGACCGCCAGTGAACTACTTGAACCAGTGTCCAGGGATGCACCTGTACCCGACCCCTGTGGGTCTCCAACTGCCATACCTGCCATACAGGAAGAGGAACTGACTGTCTCCTCTGTCCTCTTGCCCTCCACTGATGACATTGGGCTTAGAAGGTCCACACGCCCCAACCTAGGTAGGCCCCCACTTAGGTACAGGGAAACTTCCATCTAGGGGTGCAGCCTGTTGATTGTTCCAGTTGTGAATGAATGAACACTAATCAAACCAAAGTTTCACCAGATTGCCATCCATTTTAAGACAAGTTGTCCCCGTTGGGACCATCAGTATGTTTCAGCCCACATGAGGAACTGCTCATGGACATGGCCGAGAACTAGCAGGCCACCCACGAACTTGTGGGTTTGTAAATAGTTTTGTGGGCCGGTTTTCCGTGCCGTGCCACCTCCAGAGAGGCAGATTGGAGGAGGGACCCGCAGCAGAGCAGGCTGGGGTCCGGCCACCACCTGGACCGGTGGCCATCCTCCGGGGGTCAGGGGTCTCCCTGGACGTGGGGTCCCCTGAATGACCATGAACCCGTCCGTTTAATAAAAATGTTTACCGTTTGAAACATTAAAGTACCGTGCCTCCCGTAAGGGAAGAATGAACAAAATACTTGCATTATATGTTGACATGTTAATTTATATTTTACAGAAAAAAAAATAAAACCGGTGATGGACGGGCAGCCCGCGGACGGTATGCATTTCACCAAGGGGGAATGTGACGCCCTGGACTAGCCAGGTAGTCACAGACATAACATACATGCCCCCCCACCCTAGGCAGTTACAACAGTCAGACAAAAACCCTTGTTGCCTCCCTCCAGGGTCTGATGTCCACACCAGGTGGGGCGGAGCCAGGTGGTTGGCCCCACCCACCGAGGAGTTCACAGGCCTGGAGGCGGGAAAAGCAGTAGATCAGTTTAGGAGGTGAAAGTGAGAGGACAGAAACTGCAAGTGTCTGGGTTGGAGCCCAGGCACTGACAGCAAGGTTGGTAGACGGTGGTGGCCATCTGCAGGAGTTAGCGGATCTCTGCGGAACCATAGGGCCGGGGTTGGGCGGTGGCCCACTGGTACCGAATCGGGGAGCGGAGTGAAGTTAAGCACACAGGCAGGGCCATCGGACCCCGACCAGGCTTGGAGCCGCTGACAATAGTCAAATCCGAGTGTGACAGGAATCCCAGGGGTTTCCCAACAACCAAGACCCGACAGAAGGCAACAGTCCACACCGAGAGGATATACAGCCACCGCCATAGGCTAGAGATCCAAGGGCCAGCGCCTGCGGGCAAAACTGGCTCCTACGGCACCTATACGCCGGGGAGCGGACTACCGTTTGGAAACCATCGGAGTCGACACAGCTTACACAGGTGCAGGGAAAGACAGCCACCATCAGCCGTCTGGGAAGAGCACAACAACACTGCAGCCGGCTGCGGGACCCGTCCATCTGGTCGTTTGGTTTACCAGAGACTCTGTCATTGATTGTCTGAGTGAGTACACCAGTGCCGTCTGGCACCCGCGCCGCGCTGTCCCTGCAACCCTGCACCCAGGCCATCCAGCCTCCCCGTTATATCACCGGGCCCCGGGATCACCAACCCCTACCCACGGAGGGGCCAACATCCTAGCTGCTCCCTACCATCTCTCCCGGGATCCCCGTCCTCAGCAGCGGTGGTGCCATCATCACCACGTCCCGTGGGTGGCGTCACGAACTCTTTCCCCAAACAAACAATCCCTTTTCACTCACAGGTGAGGAGCGCTGCTCGAGTCCCCGGGTCCGGCCCACCGCTCGAGCCACCGAGCAGCAGAAGCCCCGGACCCAAGCGTGGCGAGCACGTCCCCTCCGCCCACGACACGCACACAGCCTAACACTCCAAAAACATGATCTGTTTGTTCATTAGAGGTGCCTATAATCCTCACTTGTCCAGAGGTATCCTCCCTAAGTCTGGGGATAAATAACGAATCTCACTTCTCAAGGCATTATAGAAGGCTCCTCGAAGTGTCTCTTCAGGGTACCCTCTTTACCTAAATCTGTGTCACAATTTGGATGCTTCAACGCGAAAAGAGTGGACATCAGAGCAGTTCCGCTTTGCTCTTAAATACTGCCCCTTCGGGATACCCTTGTGAAGGGGCAGTGGATGATGACTATCCCAGAGGAGGAGGCTGTTTGCTGCCATAGGTTTCCTATACATGTTAGTGTGAACAGCAGCCCCCCCTTCAATGATTATTTCTAAATCCAGAAATAGGATACTACTCTGATCAATCTTGAAGGTGAATATAAGGTTAAAACTAGAGATGAGCGAATGTATTCGCCACTATTCGGGATCCGGCGGATAATGGGGTATTCGAGGTATTCGGTATCCTGACATCTGCTACTAATAATCAACAATCTCAGCACTGCTACATCCCCTGTGTCTGTTATATTAGCAATAGGTATTACAACTTGCAATAAAAAGTCCCAAAATTGTAAAAACAACTGGTTCAGGTGTAGTGTAGTGCTTGTCAGCCACCATCTCAATTCAGTCTGTTACCCAATTTTTATTAATACTTGGGTCTCAAGGTCACTACTTGTGCCTCAAGGCCAGTACCTTCCTAGCCACAACCTTGCATAGTTTTGGGGGCTTCATATCTTACAGAACCTATATAATGGCTTGTTCTTACTAAAACAGTCTGAGTGCCAAAAACCAATATTAAAAGAAATTTTTTTGTCAATCCCTGGGGCTCAAAGACATTCACAACATCTTTGTCGACACCTCCAAGTGGTAGTTTGTCCCATAAAGGTACCTTTTAGTTTTTAGACTTACAGAAACAGCTATCGTGAGGAACTATTACCATAAGTTTAACAATCCGGCATGAGTGTTGTTCCACTGCCTGTAGAAAAGGTCATGTTACAGTATTCACCGTCAATAATCAAACCAAAAAAATTGGAAAAAGAGGGGATAAGGGCCGTGGACGAGGTGGAAGTGACTAGAGAGGAGCGAACCGGTTGCGGTTCTGCTCGAGCTTGGTTCGCCGAACGGAGGTCGCGTTCGAGTTCGGTTTGGCGAACCACTCGAACCCCATAGGAAACAATGGGAGGCAATCACAAACACACAAAAACACCTAGAAAACACCCCTCAAAGGTGTAGGTGACAAACAACTCACAACACAAACACATGGGAAAGTGACTAGAACAAATTCTCATGCGAAAACAGAACAGTGTTGCGAGGAAAAAGAGGACGAGACACAGATATAGGCATGGCATGCCCTTCTAAAATCATGTAAAACACCGCAAGGTGACTCCAAGCGGAGTCTCCTTTTTTTTTCAAAAACTGGGCCGCACAGACACCCCTTCAGTGGCAGCACTTGTGCCCCAGTTGTACACTTCACAGGTAGATTTGCATCAAGCACATTCCAAATAAACAAGCATTTAGTCTCCCCAGGATGACACAGGGGTAGTAAATTCCTTGTGGATCCATGACTTGTTAATGTTTTTGTTTTTTTTTTTTTTTTTTTTTTAAACCTCTTCTTTTTTTTTCAAATTATTAAACATAACAAAAAAAAATTAAATGGTCAGTTCCATGGTCAAATAGTAAACATCAGCATACACGAGATTAATTTGTTCGTCAATGCAACTGTAAACCTTGTAAAGGAAGAAAAAATAAAAGGTAGTATCACAAACAAAGAATAAGAATGTGAGTGTGAACCCTTCCACAATTATGTTCTTGCTATGGTGTCGACTACCATCTCCATATGGTACATGCTAAGTGTCTAACGATGTTCCCAAAAACCCCAACGTCCCTCCCAGGTCTTCCAGACAATACCATTCTGTATGGCGGAAAGGGCTAATTATTTTCAAGATTTCTTGAGGACTATAATGAAAACCAATGAATTTTTTCCACAGCGGAAAAACTTTTCCTGCTCACTTTTCTTTACTCCTTTCTGCTTCTATCAGTTCCAGTCCCAATAGTTGTTTCATTTGAGATATTATTGCTCCCATTGATGGAGTGTTTGGTTTAAGCCACTCACTAAACAAAGCCCGAAGAGCCACCACTAAAAATGTGTGGATGTTTCTAGGAATCTTTACTTTGTGTAACATACTCTGAGATTCAGATTCGGGGGTCGTAATTGGTGGAAGAGCAGAGTCTGTGGTGTTTGTGGAAGTTTCGTTCCCCAACATGCTTGAATCTGGTCCCTTACTTGCTTCCAATATGTTGTTACTTCTGTGCACTCCCACACACCATGCCACAGATTCGTAAAGGGCACTCCACACTTAGGACACGCTGTAATCCGGCCAGGGCAGCTATGGGAAGGCGGGATGTTAAAGCCATACAGCGCTGTGTGCATGAGCTTGAAATATTTCTCCCTCCATCTCTCACACAAGGTGGTTTTTGTCACCCTTTCCCACCCTTGTAATATTGTCTTCGCTATCTCCTCATCTCCTGTCCACCTCTCCCATGTCCTGAACATTTTGCGCTGTTTTAATTTAACAAATTTGTGCCTCATGGTGCTGTACATTGAGGTGATACTCGCCGTTTGGGTGTGCGGGCCTATACTGTCATCTAAGGCATGAGAGACAGATTCCCTCTCCAACTTTTTGAGTCTGGTCTGACAAAAAGAATGAAGCTGCAGGACCTGTATCAAATGTTTCCCGTGTATCTTGAATTTGTCCATAATTTCTTGTGGAGACATCCACCGTTTTTCCTCCCGGCACATAATGGACCCCGCTGTCTGCAACTGGTCACAGATCTGATCAATGACCCTCTTTATTTCAGCTCCCTGGGGGAACTCGGGGTGACCAAATATTGGCATATGTTTGGAAACCAGAAAGGGAAGCTGAAAGGCCTTCCTCACTACCTTCCAACATACTATGGTGTCCCTTAGTAAAAAGGAGGATCTCACTATTTGTGGCAGTTTAGCTTGCCTAGTGGGGATAAGAGCGGTCAGATCCCAAGGAACGGCTAACTGTCGTTCTAGATGGGTGTTTGAGTAGCAACTAGTGTTGTGTAACCAGTCCACTACATGTCTAAATAAAGAGGCGATATTATAAGCACGTATATTTGGAAAATTGACCCCGCCTTCACTTCTCAGTAGCATCAGTTTTTCTAGTGCTATTCTGGGTCTTTTACCTGTCCAAATAAAATGTGTAAAGGCCTTCTTCAGTCTATATATGTCTAAATGTTTTAAAATCAAGGGCAGGGTTTGCAGAGCCTGGCAAAGCTAACCATTTTAACCAGGTAACATCTACCCAAAAGAAATATTGGTAAGTGATGCCACCGCTGCAGTTCCCACAATATTTTACCTATAAGGGGGGTGTAGTTAAGGGAATAGAGTTGATCTGGTCTCCTCCCTATCTTTATCCCCAAATACGTTATGTATGACTTTGAGATACGTAGGTCCAGACCTACCTTGACCCATTGCTCCTGAGGTATTTTGACTCCTAATTCTAGAAGTTCACTTTTGTTGATGTTAATCCTGTACCCCGAATATTCACTGAATTTCTGAATAAAGTCAAAGATACTCCTCAGCTGCTCTAGTGGTCTTGACAAAAAAAGTATGACGTCATCCGCAAATAGAGCAATCTTAACTTTATCTTTGCCTACTCTGATTCTGTCAAATAGATCTGACTCCTCCATAAATCTAGCAAAGGGTTCCATGGCCAGGTTGAACAGCAATGGTGACATTGGACATCCCTGTCTGGTCCCCTTGTGCAAGTGAAAAGAATCAGAGAGGAATCCTGGTGTGTGTTCTCTAGCTGTAGGACTATTGTAGACCCCATTCAAAAATGTTCTAAATTTGCCTTTTAAATTGAACAAGTCCAACGTCGCCCCCAGCCACTCCCAACTAACATTATCAAATGCTTTCTCTGCATCAAGAGTTAGGAGGGCTGGTCTGTCTCCTAAATGCTGCTGTCGTCCTACCTCGTCCAACACTGTCAAGACTTTTCTTTTGTTTTTAACTGCAGCTCTTCCCTTAACAAATCCCACCTGAGCTGGCTTCACCAGTTGGGGAAGCACCATTGCTAAGCGGTCAGCCATTATTTTGGATATAATCTTTTGGTCTAAGTCAATAAGTGAAATAGGGCTATAGGAACCAGCCTCCAAGGGGTCTTTGCTTTGGAATTACTTTGATATACGTCTCCTTGGATCTACCTGGAATATCTCCTGTTGTCAAAATGTTGTTGTAGTAAGTAGTCAATACCGGGGAAACCTGTTCCTTGAGTGCTTTGTAAAATTCCCCACTATACCCATTAGGACCGGGTGCCTTTCCATTTTGAAGATGATTTATAGTTTGTTTCACCTCTTCTTCAGTTATGTCTGCATTAATTACATCCTGCTGCTCCTGTGTGAGTTTAGGGAAAGATAAGCTTTGGAGGAAGGCTCTACCCTCTGTCGTATTTGTGTGTGAGAGTTTGTATAGATCTTTATAAAAGTTTTGTAGAGTTGAATTTATTTTTTTGGGATCAGAGGTTACCTTTCCTTGTGCATCTTTTATTCTGACTATGGGTGATACTTGTAAACGTCCCTTTGCCAATTTCGCCAGAAGCTTACCCGCTTTGTTGCCATATCTAAGCAATTCGACCTCTTGCCTAGATCTATACACCTGCTCCCTCCTGTCTATCCACGTCTCAAACTCTTGTTTAGTCAGTTTCCAATGTTCTCTGTTTTGAGTTGAGGGGTTCTGCAGGAACTCTGTGTAGGCATGTCTGAGTTTTGCACTCGATTTAGAATACCCCTCCTTCACTTTTTTCTTAAGGGAAGAGACATACATTAAAATTCTGCCTCTCAGCACCATCTTTGCCGTGTTCCAAAACAGAGCAGTTTCATCTACATGTTCTCTGTTGTCAGATACAAACTCATCCCACCAGCAGCGCAATTTGTCAGTGAATCCCTCGTCCTTTGTCAGGAAGGCTGGAAACCTCCATATAAAATCTGTTCCCCTGACCACCCTGTCCGTCAGTTCCATACCCACTGGGGCATGATCTGATATAACCAAATCAAAAATTTCGACCGACTTCAACCTGAGTAATAGACTCTCAAGGTCAGGAGGTAGTCAATTCTCAACCAGGACTGGTGGACATGGGAAAAGTGCGTAAATTCTCTAGCATCAGGATGCAGCCAGCGCCAGACATCCCTCAGCTCAGTCTGATTTAAGTAGAGAGGTGAGTGCGTTCTCCTCTCTCTGGGGGGTCCTACCCTGACTCCTTCTATCTTCCTCTATCCTATGTACCATATTAAAGTCACCTCCAGTAATTATCAAGGGAGAATTATCCAGGACAATTTTTCTCTCTAGATCTTCAAAAAAGGATTTTTTTGAACCGTTAGGGCCAGAAATGTTATATATAGAATAGGTCTCTCCTCCATGGTCTATAGTGACCCGTACCCATCTCCCCTGGTCGTCACACTCCTGAGACAATAATTTAAAAACGAAGTTGCGGTGGAACAAAATCACTACCCCTGCATGTCTACCCTGTGCTGCCGATCCCACTACTGTCCCCACCCAGAATCTATTAAGCCTGAAAAAATCCTCTTCCCATAAGTGAGTCTCCTGAAGTAGGACAATGTCTGGGGAGAATCGTTTAAGGTGCCTCAGTATCTTAGACCTTTTGTTCGGAGATCGAAGACCCTTTACATTTCAGGAAATAACAATCATAGGAGTCCCTGTTAGTTTTGGTTACTACCGGTTATCAGATACTTGATACTTGTGGAAGGGTTAAACAGCATGCGGAGTCTGTGACTCCTGAAAGAAGAAAGGTGTTAAAAAAAGAACAAGAAATACACAACAAGGAAAAATATCCTAGGGCAACAATAACTCTAAATTCGAAATGCACTGTGGTATGTTCCGAACTGCGCACACCACCACAAGTGCTATGGACTTCACTTTTTTCTGAGATTGGGAAAGTGGTTGATTACACAAGCATATTAGAGAAACTCAACCTGCACCAGATGAAATGTAGGGAATATCAATCAGGATGACATCCGTATCCCCCAACTATCCCTTCACAATTTGTCTAAACAGACCACTCCACCCCCTCCCCCACCAAACCACAGGACACATCCCCAGATGGAGATAGAGATGATGTGAACAAGCGTCCTCTGGCATGGCAGGCCCCACATGACATGACATAACCCATTCCTGGCCCCTCCCCCACCAACCCCCACGTCCTCTCCTTCCAAAAAAAAAAGGTTAATTCATTCATTGTCTTGGTATCATCTTACAAACAGCTCGGATAAGAGTCCAGACCGTTTTAAGGGAAAGTGGGTAAGGGTATATACTACATCACCATTCACAAGTTATCACTGGGTTGCTTCACCTATTACGACCTGTTTACCTCTGGGATTTCGGTGACATTGTTTGGTTGTCCCCCTCTCGGTCTCCTCTTCTCTCTGCAGCTTTTGCCTTTTGCAGTATTTTTTCAATGTCTCTTTCGGCGTCCCTTGCCGAGTTGTAGACAATGTTGACACCATCTTTTTGGAAAATCCTCAGTAATGCTGGGTACTGAAGTGTGAAGCTCTTCCTAGCTTGATGCAGAGACACACATATTTTGCTGAATGCTCTTCTTCGCTTGGCCACATCTGCAGAATAATCCTCGAACAGAAGAAGTTTCATTCCTCTTATGATCAATGGTTGGGTTCTCTTTCTATAGGCCCTTATTATCTCAAACTTGTCGTTGTAGTCTAAAAATTTCATGATCACTTGGCGTGGTCTTGTCTGATCACCAGATTTTTGGGCATGGGAGCGCATGTCTGGTCCCACCCTGTGAGCCCTTTCGACTCTACAGCCTCTATTAATTCCCAGAGCCGCCGGGAGATCTCTTTCACATAAGCGTTGAAGTTCGGCTACGGGAACCGCTTCAGATAGCCCCACCATTCTCAGGTTGCTCCACTTGGACCTATTCTCGAGGTCTTCAACCTTGTCCGCTAGGCGTTTCGTTTCTGCGACCATTTCCTCTAACTGTGAGGACAGTTGCTTGTTATCTTCTTCCAGGGACGATACTCTCTGTTCCAACTCCTCTATCTGTCCTTTATGTTTGTTTAATTGCCCCTGAAAGTTGTGGAGGGCATTCTAGATAGCTTTTTCTATAGTTTTCTGGATCTCTGGCATGATATTAGCTGCAACCTCTGTTGCCATTGTTTTAAAGTCTACCGTTTGGATGTAAGTGTCAACTTCTTTGTTGCTGTCATTAGAGTGTTCGGCAGATTCACTCATAAAGGCATTGTGAAGCGGTTGAGATATATCAACAGGAGCTTGTTCTTCCAGGGGGCTCGGTGCCATTTCTTACTCCCCTTCGCTGCTGGCCCTGTCTCTTACGCGAGAGTAGTCCATTTTTTGTGCACTACATAGGAGGTACCGCTCCATAAATCACAGGTCTGTAAGTTGCAAAAGCACTGTCCCATTAACGAGGGGAGACAATAAATTGTAGTGTGAGGGTCTTAGTATATGAGTGGCTTGCTTTCAGCTGCTTCAGAAGCCAGCAATCAATTTGCAAGATGCAGTTCTGTTTGATGGCCACTAGAGGGAGGCAGTATCCTGCAGATGGTTCTGTGTGAGATGCACTATATTGTTTCACCCACTAGATGTCTCACTTCCTGCTTCCCGGGGAACCAGCAGTCTGAGTTTTAAAAGCGAAAAAAAAAATTGAGGTTTCCCGCCCAGAAAACTTCACTATGCAGCTATCTCTGCCATCCAGATCTCCAGCACAGGACTCTCTCTTCAGCACAGGTGAGGGCACTACTTAGCACAGTCTATGGGGGCAGAGGGACACCAGTGGGGACCTCAACCAGCAATTCAGTGATCTGTGCTACCCGAGCGGGGGAGGGGGGTGAGCGTGGACCACCCCGACTTACCCCTGATTCAGTCTCTGTCTCTGGCCTCAGCTCTTAATAGCAGACTCCAGCCCAGCACTGCTGTGTTCTGTCTTCCTCACTATAATCTGGCCAGAGTGAGGGATAACAGCAGCAGTCTCCACAGCAGGAGTCCTGGGTCAGGGGATCCTCCGGTCTCTACCCCGGTGCATCTGCCAGACCCTCAATCTGTCTCTCACCCAGCTTTTTCAAAGGGAGTCTCTTGCAGAGGCAGCTATCCCACAGCAGCTGTGTCTTTGGGGTGTTGGATGTGCACAGATCCGTCCCTGATTCTTAGTGTGATCTCTTGTAGGTGCAGGAGCTCCTCATCACACGTCCTACATCCTCAGCGCTGGAACAGGAAGTCGACTTGTTCATTTTGATGAACGTTAGTCTGTCCACATTGTCACTGGACAAACGCGTGCGCTTATCTGTCAGCACATACCCAGCAGCACTGAAGACACGTTCTGAGACAACGCTGGCAGCTGGACACTACAAGATCTCCAAGGTGTAAGTGGAGAGCTCAGGCCATTTTTCAAGTTTTGAAGCCCAAAATGAGCAAGGTTCCATTTGCAAAGTCATGGCATCGATGTTCATTTGGAGATACTCCTGTATCATCCTCTCCAGCCATTGACTATGTGTCAGACTTGTTGTCTCTGGTGGCCTTGCAAAGGATGGTCTAAAAAAATTATGAAACGATTCAATAAAATTGCTGTTACCAGCACCAGATACGGTGCTGCTGGTACGGTTAGACTGTTGATGATGACAAGACCGTTCCATGTTTGTCAAGTTACAACTGGGAGATTCACTCCGTGCACTACGGTTGTTTGGTGGAAAAGCCTTGCAGGTGCCACACCATTTTTTGGCCCTCTACATCGGTCTTCATGCTTGGTCCCCTGAGGAGTCACGACTTGTGACGAAACGCGTCGCGAGGCATATGGGGCATCTGTTTACAAGGACCTAGGTTCAGATGTGGACTGTCCTTGTAAGGACGGGAGTCAAGGGGGTTTAGGGCAAGTTACATCAAGCCTGTTTGCAAGCCCCGCTGTGACCCCTCCATTAAGAAAATGCTGTGTTAAGCACTGGAAGATCATCTAAACTGGTGAGATCTTTCCATATTATTGCTTTGTTTGTGTGTTAACTAACTTGATAAAGGGGTAAAGATTGTTCCTTTGCCGTTGGTATTTCTAGGATTAATTACATTACATGTTGGTAGTGGGACCATTGTCCATACCGATTTCTTTGAACTACTATATATGCGCACGGCTGGTTTTGAATTGCCCTCAACAACACATATAGTGGTTATTCCCCCAATGGTTTTCTTCCCAAGGGTATCCTGATATGGTATAGGATAACGTGCCTTTGGCTACCCGTCGGGTGATCCAAAGTGTATTCTTTTACTGCACATTGCACATTTTTTATGAATATAAAATAAAAGTTAAGTTTTATTAACATTTCCTCACTGGTGCTATGTACTAATTTAAACAGTGAGTCTGTCCACACAGGAACACCAATTGATGGGTCCTTTGCTAATACCCCTCCAAAAAATAGGAGTTTACAATTCTCACATGACTGTACTTTCTCTGCAAATTATCCAAGTGTAATCGCCTAACATTTCTTCGTGAGCATTCGGGCTGCTGAGATGCACAAGCTTCATTCTGCTAAAGTTTAGTTTCCTTTTTCAGAAACCGGATGAACTTGTCAGCAACACAAGCATTTTATATCCTGGTGAATGAAAGGAACCTGGTCAGTATGTCCTTCACTATGACAGAACTGTACAAGGACCTGAAGGATGAAGATGGCTTTTTATACATGACATATGCATCTCAGGAGATGTTCGGTTGAGTGAGATTTAAATTTTTCACTTCATCTAGAATTGCTTCACAGTAAATTTCTTATCCCAAACTGGGATTTTATTGATTTCAAAATGGTCCTTGTTTTAATTGCATATAATGATTTTTATGGATTTATTGCACATTTTAACTTTTCAATTAAATAACTGTAATAAAGTGTTCAACATTGAAAAATAAACTATTCAATATTATATTTTAATATAGGATAAAGGTGGAGATCAAGCCTTGACAAGTAATCTGCTCTACTGAGCAAATTCCTGGTAGGCTGATTCAGTCAACAGTCCAGCTGCCATGGGTGACCTTGGGAGGAGATAGATAAAATTATTTTTTTAGGATCATCTGTTATCTATTGGATTTTTCCAATTTTGAATAGTTGATTATATACTACTTATTCCTGCCTGCTCAGATTGTTCCTAAGTACACTGTTCCAAAACTGAGTGTTGCGGTATTATTGCACAATGCCCTTGCAGTAACTGCATTACAACTTGATTTGTTCTGCAGCTTTTCAAACCACTGCTTAATCTCAGATCTTCAGCTGGCCTAGCGTGTCATACAAATTCATTACTGAGAGGGCAGTGTAGTGGCTGGATGAAGAGGACCAGCTCTGCTTCTTTTCCTGAGCTGTCTTGGCTGCAGCTGACCTCTCGGGTAACATGTGGATCATGGACACTGCTCTACTGTTTCCTATACAGTACAGTGATTATGTAGAAAATGCACTACTATCAGAATCATATACTACATTTACTTTTATATGATGTATAAATCTGTATCCTCTTTTTGTAGGTACTGGAAATTCTTTCCCTTTAACATGAGACTGTGACATACCATATCCTCCAGTATTTGAAAACTGGTTAAAGTAGGGCTGGCAAGACAATAGAAGCGCAATAGGGTTTTATCTTGGAGAAAAAATGGAAGTGAAGGGATACTGCACACCTTATGATACTGCACACATCATGCAGTTGTGTCTAGCACAACTGTGCCGCCCCCGTGCTAGCAGCCGAGCTGCTCGGATCCGGATTCGCAGTGACTCGAGGGTCTCCGGACCTGGGGGTCGTACGGCCACTCAAATGAAGGGGGGGGTGCATTTACAAGGGATATTATAGAGTTCGTGACGCCAACTGTGGTATGTGGTAATTAGGAGTACCACCGCTGCAGTTGAGAGTACCCAGAAATGATGGAATGGGGGCAGCCAGGTGTTGTGACCCTCCACGGGTAGGGGGGATACCTCGGTACTTAGTGATGGTAGGGGGAGTGTCATTGGATGCAAAGGTGGTCACTGTTGTACTTGCTCAGTCCGTTAAGCTGACACCGACAACTAGTGTGACGCCCTTGACTAGTCAGGTCTTCCCAGGTAGTCACACACAACACCACACCCCCTCCCGTGCAGGTGACATCAGTCAAACTAAAAGCCTTGTCACCAACCTCCAGGTTTGATTTCCACACCAGGGGGGCGGAGCCAGGTGGTTGGCTCCGCCCACCGATGAGTTCACAGGCCTGGAGGCGGGAAAACAGTCAGTCAAGTACAAGTGGAGAGTAGTCTAGAGGACGAGTAGAGCAGTCAAGTTCACGGGCAGTCCTGTGTCCAGGCCTGCCAAGAGACTAACCAGTGGCTGGGTCGGAGCCCAGTCACCTTTGGCAAGGAGGCAGACTGTGGTGGCCGCTTGCAGGAGTTGGGATTACAGCCGGTGGAACCGTAGGGACCGGGGTCGGGCGATGGCCCGCCGGTACCGAACCGGGGAACCGATTGGAAACCGGAGCACCAGGAGGGGTACTCAGACAAAGCCCCAATCCTACAGGGCCGAGTCAAATCAACTGATTGCGGACTGGACTTAAGACCTATCCCACACAAGTCCCGTTAGAAGACAACAGCCCAACCATACCGGGTAGAAGCCACCGTCAAGGCATAGAGACCCAAAGGGCCAGCGTCTGCGGGCAAACGGGCTCCTATGGCATATACAAGTCGGGGAGCGTACTACCGGTGTCTAGGCATAGGAGTCAAACATTTACATACAGAGGTGCAGGAGAAAGGCGGAAACCACCAACCTATTCTGGGAGAAGCTGCAGCCGGCTGCGGGCCCCATTCATCACTCCGTTTGGTTTACTAGAGACTCCGGTGTCTTGTGTCATAGTGAGTACACCAGTGCCTTCGGGCCGCGCACCGCGCCGCACCGCAACACTCCACCCTGCACCCTGGCCCTCGCCAACCGGGCCCCGGGACCAACACCCCATACCCACGGAGGGGTCAACACCTAGCTGCGCCATTACACCGCTCCCAGGAGCTCCCATACCTTCACCGCAGCGGTGGTGTCTACAATCACCACGACCCGTGGGTGGCGTCACGAACTTACATCCCAAATCAAACCACCGCGGCCCCGGCCGTGGAACTCCTCACCCAAGTCCCCGCGTGTAGCGCCAACTCCCTTGCAGAGCGACGTGACCCCCCGGGTCCGTGAGAGGCTCAAGCCACCACCCACAGTACGAGCACGGATCCGAGCGATTCGGCGGACGCAGCCGAGCCCGCGGGGCGGTACACTAGTTAAACAAGTCTCTGGATGCCGCTACCACTGAGGGGAGCTTCCCCAATGGTGCTGCCTGGTGATCCGTTACCTGCCTCGTGGCACGAAGTTTACTTTTTTGGTGGTCCCGGTAGTGTGAAACTTGCCGGGTCCCGCTCCCCACTATGGCTAAGTGTGGGAGCTTGCTCTCAGGGCTCATGCTTGGGATTTTCTGGACTGTTTTGAATTGGAAACTCCTATCCGCCTCATTGCGCTAATACCCCGATTTTTAGAGCGGGTGAGAACGGCTCTTGAAGACTCAGTTCTCCTCGGGTAAATTATCGGGTTGCCTGAAGCTACTCCCCAACCTAGGGTCCACGTACCCAGTCGTGCCTTGGTCCCAGCCCAGAGATGGTGCAAGGCCGCCGGCTGTCATCCTCGACAGATCCGTGCCCCTTGCCACGATCCCCTGCGACCGGGGGTCCAGCTTCTCTAGGCCCAGACCATGGTCTGCCACCTAGATTGCTTCCCAGGAGCCCTGCTCCTGACCTCCTCTCACTTTCACTTCTCAGACCCCACTCTCTCCATCTGACACTCCTGACCTTCCCTCCCCAACCCCCGAGGTGGGCGACTCTATTCCACTCAAGTCGTCCACTGGTGGGTGTGGTGCAGGGTGTATCTAGGATTTGATTAGCTGATGTAGGCAACACCATGTAGTTAGGGATCCTAAACCAAGAAGGAGGTGGATACTGCATGGGAGGGCAGCTTGTGATATACCCTGTGACGACCTGATAGTCCAGGGGCGTCACATTCCCCCTTGGTTAAACGTAGCTCGTCCTCGAGCAACAGGACATCAGAGGTTTATTTTTTTTTTTCAAAACTACAAAATAGAAAAGAACATTTTTATTTACAGGTTTCATCCCATATTAGGGAGGCTTTGCACTTAAACGTTACGGTACTTTTCAGTTCATCATATCAACAATGGAACGCTGCCGGTTATGTTAGTAGCGGAGGCTCAACCTGGTCCGTTGCAGCCTCTTCCTGTGACAGTCCAGTCCCAATGTCCCAGATCCCATTAACCCGCCACCCAAACAACCTGACCCGCTGCATACCTATTCGTGGGTCCTTGACCAGGTTAAGGTCCCGGGTGTTGCAAAACACGATTCCGGTGGGCACAGGAGGTGCAACCATTTACAATACACAAGTTCATGTTGGTCACAACCAGTCCTATGACCATGGTCCATTTTTACTACTAAACATTGGTGCATAAATATAACCAAGTCCATGCACCTGGTCCACACATTACATGATCTTCTTCCTAATCAAGTGAATTTCTCTATTGATTTAAACCTGGTTGATTAAAACTCTGTTGTTTCATAACAACATTACTCTATATGGAAAATAACAAAATTTGTAAAACAATAAAAGAAAACACAGATACCTAACAGTTTATACCTTCACATTACAGGTAGCATCAACATTCTTCCCTATACCTCCGTGGGGGCTGACCAAAGTTAACCCGGGTTGACCTTCTCAACTCTAGACCCTCTGCCCCCCCCCTTGTGACATGGCAATGCTTTTTACAGGTCCCTCGCACTCAGTGGTAGGTGTAGCTGGTAGGACTCAACGTGTGCGTGGCAAGGGTACAGGTGCTACTCTAGATGCTGAAGTGGGTGCAATGCCAGTAAGCCTTTCCTGTTCTGGTTCTTCCATGGGTTGTGGGAATGTTAACACGGACTATTACTGCTCCATTCTGCATAGGCCAATCTTCTGGGAAGTCACCTAGAATGGTACGGATCATTCTCTTCCTTCCATCACTTGAGGTTGGGGCTGAGGTCCATCTGCTACTCTTAAGGGCTCTGGACATTTTTTTTAAATGGTCTCAGGAGACAGTAGCCGTGGTCCTTCCCTGGTCCTTGCTGATTAGGCAGGTCTTCTGGTTGTCGAAGTTGGATGGTTGTACCCCATATGGCTCCTTTTCCCATTGATCATCCAATTTCTGCAGCTTTCCCTTCCTCTTCAGCACAATCTCACCTGATGAGAAAGGGGTTGTTTTTGCCTGCTTGTTAAAGTTCCTTTCTTGCCGTTCTCTGTTTTGATTCAAACATGCTTTTGAATCTGTTCATATTGGATCTGGCGACATGAGTCCCAATCCGCCCCGGGCAAGTAGGTTTCAGGCAACTCAACCTCCATCTAAAAGTCCACTGGGCGTCTTCCAGGTCTTGCTCTCATCAGGTAAGCTGGGGTGCATTTGGTGGAGCCCACCGGAATGTTGTTATAGATGTCCACAAGGTCCAGTAGCTTTTCAAGCCACTGGTTCCGCTCTTCAAGGGGAAGAGTCTTCAGCAGATTGATCACTAGATGGTGCATCTTTTTGCACATCCCATTTGTCTGTGCATGATAGGGTGTGGTGCGTATCTTCTTGCACCCGTACAAGCTACAGAACTCCTGGAAAATTTCAGCCTCAAATGCTAGAAATTGGTCGGTAAGGACTCTATCGGGATACCCATGCGGCCTACAGAAGTGCGCTTGGAACGCCTTTGCCGCTGTGGTGGCAGTTTGATATTTAACAGGTACCACCACCAGGAACCGAGAGTAGTGATCTACCATCGTGAGTGCATACGTATACCCACTCCTGCTGAGGGTTAACTTGACATGATCTAAGGCCACAATCTCCAGGGGTTGTTTGGTGACTATCGGCTGGAGTGGTGCTCGCTGACTGGTGCCATCTTGCCTCCTCAAAGCACAGGGACTGCAATTCCTACACCAGGCCTTGATTGAGTCTCTCATCCCGATCCAATAGAAACGACTCCTCAACAACATCTCCAACTTTTTCCATCCAAAGTACTCGGCTCCATCATGGTACGCTTCCAGCACCACCTGGACATACGCCCGAGGTATCATGATCTGGCAGATTCTCTCATGGTTCTTGGGGTTGGTTAAGCTTCTGCACAGTTTGCCTTGGTGACGATAAAGCAGACTTCTGTCCTGTCCAGTTTTCTGGCTTCCTCTGGGGCGCCCAGCTCAAGACTGGCACCAACTCTGGGCAGCAATGCTTTAACTAATCTGATTGCAGGGTCCCCATCCTGGGCCTCTTGCCAACCATGATGGGGCAATGGATCACAGGTCATTTCTTGCTGATGGGTACATGGTCAAGAACGTTCCATGTGAGTGGGCCGGTGGAACGCAGGCAGTTCAATCTCCTCCAAGTCATCTTCGTCCCTCTCATCATCAAACAGATGGCGCATCCTAGACAGTGCATCAGCGTTAGTGTTCTTGTGGCCAGCCCTATACTTTATGACGAAATCGTAGTTAGCCAACCTTGCGACCCAGCATTGTTCCAATGCTCCTAGCTTCCCCGTATCCAGGGGAGTCAACATGTTATTGTCCGTGTACACCGTAAACTTTGCGGCAGCAAGGTAGTGCTTAAACCTTTCCGTCACAGCCCATACAAGTGCCAGGAACTCCAGCTTGAAAGAACTATAGTTCTCGGGGTTCCTTTCCGTGGGCCTTAGTTTACGGCTAGCGTAGGCTATCACCTTCTCCTTGCCCTTCTGCACCTGTGACAGGACAGCTCAAAGCCCCACATTACTGGCATCCGTATACAGTATAAACGGGTGACCATAGTCGGGATATGGTGAAGGTGCTTACTGACCAGGGACCAGCCTTTGAAGCGGAGGTGTTCCATGAATTCTGTCAGTTGTACGGCTGCAAGAAGATCCGGACCACGCCTTACCATGCCCAAACCAACGGCATGTGTGAAAAGATGAACCACCTGGTCCTGGGCCTCCTCAAGACGTTGCCGCTAGAAGAGCGGAACCTGTGGCCGGAGAAGCTACCTGACTTGGTCGATATGTACAACAATATCCCTTCCAGTTCAACGAAATGCACCCCAGCATACCTGATGAGGGCTCGCCCCGGCCGGCTACCGGTGGATCTGGACATGGGATTGGAAGCCCTAGAAGCACTCCCTTCGACAGCTGAATGGGACACTCGGCGGAGGGTGCAGTACCGACAGATTCAGGAATATGTTGAGAAGAACTTGAGTCGAAGTCGGGAACAACAGGAGCAGCGCTTCAACCAGAAGGCGTCTGCTGGCCCTTTCCAGCCTGGAGATATAGTGCTGAAGCGAAAGAGGAGGACCCATAAGCTGGATGATCAATGGGAGCAAACCCCATATGTCATACAGCCCACAGGATGGGAAGATGGGAAGGCCTACCAGATCAGTCGTGACCAAGGGGGCACTTTGGCCACGGTTTCCCGGGACCATCTAAAGAGGTGCCCGCCAGCATTGAGGGCAGCGGCTGAAGTTCCGGTTCCTAAACCGGCGGAGAAGGCCAAAGAGGTAATCCACACCGTGATGGGTGACTTCCCAGTGGAATGGCCTACACAGCATGGCGCGTTGATTCTTCCAGTGATACTGTTCCCACAACCCGTGGATGAGGAAGTGATGGAAGTGGTCGACCATGAGCCAGTGCCCAGGGATGAACCTGTACCCAGCTCCCCTATGCCTCCGCCTGCCCCACACGATAGTAGGGAAGAGGAACCTATTGTTCCCTCTGCCCCACTGCCTGTCCCCACTGACACTGGACCCCGAAGGTCCACTCGTCCTAACCTAGGTAGACCCCCACTTAGGTACAGAGAAACTACTCTTTAAAAAGGGAAAAAATGTGTGAGTGTTAAAAGTACCATTTGAAAAAGAATGATAAGTGAATGATTATCAAGAAGATTCATCTGATTTGCTGCTTGATTAGAACCGGTCGTTGCCGGCAACTGGTCCCCGTTGGGACCCCCCTTTTCAAATTATGCGTAGAAACTACTACGGACAAGCCCGAGAACTGGCAGGGCAACCACAAACTTGTGGCATGTAAATAATGTTGTTGTGGCTTTCACCGTTACCGCCTCCGGAGAGGCAGATTGGAGGAAGGGCCCGCAGTGGAGCAGGCTGGGGCCCAGCCACCACCGGAACCGCTGGCGATCCTCTGGGGGTTTCAGGGGTTCCCCATGGACGAGGGTCCCCTGAAAAGGACAGAACCCGCTCGGGCAACTTGTGCTGGACTGGGGTCAAGGGGTGCTGCCTGTTTTCTTAGGGGCAGCATCAGGGCCAGGTTGCTTGGGTGGGAGAGAGCGGAAGCCATAACCGTTAAGCAACGTTTTAAATAAGAGTATCTCCCGATGTGGGAAGATGTTATTTTACTTGTAATGTGTTACCGTTTTTCTATCTTTCAGTTGTGAAAATAAAACTGGTGATGGACTGGCAGCCCGCGGACGGTCTGCATTTTACTAAGGGGGAATGTGGCGCCCTGGACAAGCCAGGGGCCACAGAGAACAACACCCACACACCCCACACACCCGGTCAGGCACACCGAAGTCAGACACAAACCCTTGTTGCCTTCCTCCAGGGGCTGATGTCCACACCAGGGGGTGGGCCAGGCGGTTGGCCCTGCCCACCGAGGAGTTCACAGTCCTGGAGGCGGGAAAACAAGGCAGTTTAGTTTTGGAAGTGAAAGTGAGAGGAAGTGAAGTGGCAGTAGAGAAGCCTGAAGTTTGTCCGGGTGTGTGGCCCGGACGGATCAGCAAGGTTGGCAGACGGTGGTGACCATCTGCAGGAGTGGCCTATCTGAGTCTACCGTAAGGACCGTGGTCGGGCGGTGGCCCGGCGGTACCGGACCGGTACACAAAGAAGTCAGCACCATCTGGCAGGGGCTTACGGACCCCGGCAAGGCTAGGAGTCACCGTGAATTTGCCAAATCCGTCAGCGAAGGGAACCTCCTGGGTTTCCCAGCAGCCAAGTCCCGACAGAAGGCAACAGTCCAACCGTGAGAGGGAAACACAGCCACCGCCAAGGCTACCGTTCCCAGGGCCAGAGCTTGCGGGCAAAAGGGGCTCCTCCGGCCCATATCCAAGCTGGGGAGTGGGTTACCGGTGGGAACCCATTGGAACCGTTATAGTACACAGGTGCAGGGAAAGGCAGTCACCATCAACCTGCCGGGCGAAAATAACACCGCAGCCGTCTGTGGGACCCGTCAATCCAGCCGTGTGTTTTACCGAGAACTGTGTCCTCATCATTGGCTCAGTGAGTACCACCGTGCCGTGCGGCACAACGCTGCCCCCGCGACCCTGCACCTCACCAGGCCCCGTAACCCGCCTGACATCCATCCCTACCCCATCACCGGGCCCCGGGACAACCAACCCCCTACCCACGGAGGGGAGAACTAACACCAAAGCTGCTCCCTGTCACCGCTCCCGGGATCCCCGTCTAGAGCAGCGGTGGTGTCACCAACTTCACCACAACCGTGGGTGGTGTCACGGACAATCACCAAATCCCCACCATCCAATCAAATCCCCCTTTTAACTCACAGGCGAGGAGCGCCGCTCGAGTCCCCGGGATCCGGCCCACCGCTTGAGCCACCACAGAGCAGCGGCAGTAGCAGCCGCACCCGAACAGTGGGAGAGCGCAGCGTCCCCTCCTCCGCCCGCGACAAAAGCATTTGTACATACAAGTGTATGAATAAAGTTACTTGAAGACCTGAGCATAGCTTTAAAAACTGCAAAGAAGTACATTATACTTTTTAAAAGATTTTTCAAATGCAGAATGAACAAAGCCAAGCAATTCAAGAATTTTACTCTTCCACAGGAGCCATGTTTTTCGTGGCAAAACATCATTTTTATTGCTTAAATCCACTGTGGGACTTGATTATTTCCCACTTTGACTGCTTGAGACCTGTCAGGTTCTGTGTTGCCATGTTCACACTGAGTATTTGGTGAGGAGTTTTTTACCTCTGTATTTGTAAGCCAAAACCAGGAGTGGGTGATACATGCAGAACTGGTGCATGTGTTTCTATTATACGTACTTGTTGTCATAGAGGAAAATCAGAAGCAAAAAAACTCAACAAATTCTCAACACATACACGTAGTATAAAAAAAAAAAAACAAAAACTAATAGGCCACCACACGCGAAGCCCCCAGGTTTTCAAATGGGATAAGGCTATTTTAATTTATTTTAATAAATGTGTATATTTAATGTGTATATATAATGTGTATAAATAATGTGTGTGTGTGTGTGTGTGTGTGTATATGTATGTATGTGTAATATATATATATATAATATATATATATATATATATATATATATATATATATATATATATATATATATATAAATAATATATATACAGGGGCGGACTGGGCTGTCTGGGGCCCACCAGGGGAATTGACTCCAGGGGCCCACCCTACAGCTAAATATAAACACCCATTAGCGTTATCCCAGTTATTGTGTTGCTTTGACTGTATACACAGACTGCTCTTGCACATCTATATTGTGCACCATAACTGGGATGTACAATTATAGTCGTTTGCAGTAATGGGGTCTTTGGTGAAAACAAGTTATCACCGATCCACAGGGTAGGTTGGTGATAACTTATTGATCGGTGGAACCAGACCAGTGGAAACCGCACTGATCGGAAGATTGGGGAACTTTTTGCAGCAGCAGGTGGGGTGTGTGACCGCAGCTCCATTCATCCTCTGTGGGGTGGGATGTGTCATCGCAGTTCCATTCATCCTCTGTGGGGTGGGGTGTGTGACAGCAGCTCCATTCATCCTCTGTGGGGTGGGATGTGTGACCGCAGCTCCATTCATCCTCTGTGGAGCAGCCAGATAATAACAAGCGCAGCGCTCGCAGCCACTGAGGGAATGAATGGATCAGGGGTCGACACGAGCTCCAGTGTAATGGGGGATAAAAGTTGCACGATCGGTGCAGGTCCCAGCAATCGGTCCACACAGATGAATAAGTTATCACTTATCTTTAGGCCACTTATCTTTAGGCCACATTCACACACTTTTTCTCTGATTTTACTGCTCCTGGTTTTGGCTTCAAATACTGAGGTAAAAAAACTCACTGAATTCTCAGTGTGTGCACGTGGCCTTAGTAAAGGTGATTACTTGTTTTCACTGGAGAATCTCTTTAAGTGCATATTTACTGCAGTGTAATAGTCACAGGACAGGGAGGGGAGGGGTTAAATGTTTAAGTATTTAATTTCTACTGGAAAAAATCTCCCCCTTATAGAGAGAAAAAGTGACCTCCATACACAACACAATCCACTATACTAAAATCAATAATACCATATACAAGGGGGAAATACCGCCACACCGCGACCAGACAACATATTACCACCACATAGTGACCAAATACAACCACATACAAGGGATAAATACCGCCACACAGTGATCAGACAACATATTACCACCAAACAGTGACCAAATACAGCCACATACAAGGGAGAAATACCACCACACCGTGACCAGACCACATAGTGACCGAATACAACCACATACAAGGGAGAAATACCGTGACTGACTTACCAGTGACGTCTCTAGCTGACTTTATTCATCTTCGCTTTTTCTCTTCATCCGGCGCTGACCGTCATCACTTCTTCCTGCCATGACGCGACTCTGCAGAAAATAACAGTCACCTATAGCCGATCACTCCCAGAGCACATTCCTCACTATTTCCCCAATTTCTACACCACGTCAGACTCTTGTTCCCCCATTGGAGACAGTATCCTCAAAATTAACTAATATTTAATCAGTAATAATGTCCCCTAATTTGCCCCTACAGTAATTATGCCCCACGTGCCACCATAAACTAATAATGTATGTCCCTCATTCTGGCCCCTTTTATTTAATGTCTGGGGAAACAAGTGGAATCAGAAGGGGTTGTTAATTGCTTCCTGCACAAAATATCACCCCACAATCCTGCTCTCCAAAATAGCCCCACAAAGTGCCCCTTTCCAAAATGTCCCCCCAAAAATCGCCCTTTCTATAATATCTCCCCCAACTACATCCCTGTATAAATCCCCCCCTCCTCATTATACTATGCTGCCTTCCAAAATCTTTGATGCTTCATAATGTCCCCCATTGCCCTATAATGTTCCAATTTCTTTCACAACGTCCCACACTGACCTATAATGCCCCAATTTGCTTCATAATGGCCCCCATTACCCTATAATGTCCTTCCACTGCCCTATAATGTCCCCCACTGCCTTATAATGTCCCCCACTGCCTTATAATGTCCCCCGCTGCCCTATGATGTCCCCCACTGCCCTATAATGTCCCCCACTGCCCTATAATGTCCCCCACTGCCCTATAATGTCCCCCACTGCCCTATAATGTCCCCCACTGCCTTATTGTGTCCCCCACTGCCCTATTGTGTCCCCCACTGCCCTATTGTGTCCCCCACTGCCCTATTATGTCCCCCCCTGCTTTATAATGTCCCCCACTGCCCTATAATGTCCCCCACTGCCCTATAATGTCCCCCACTGCCTTATAATGTCCCCCACTGCCTTATAATGTCCTCCACTGCCTTATAATGTCCCCCGCTGCCCTATGATGTCCCCCACTGCCCTATAATGTCCCCCGCTGCCCTATGATGTCTCCCACTGCCCTATAATGTCCCCCACTGCCCTATAATGTCCCCCACTGCCCTATAATGTCCCCCACTGCCTTATTGTGTCCCCCACTGCCCTATTGTGTCCCCCACTGCCCTATTGTGTCCCCCACTGCCCTATTATGTCCCCCCCTGCTTTATAATGTCCCCCACTGCCCTATAATGTCCCCCACTGCCCTATAATGTCCCCCACTGCCCTATAATGTCCCCCACTGCCCCATAATATGCTCCATAAAGTCCCCCACCGCTTCTTAATGCCACTTGTAAAATAACACTGCTCCTCCCCAACCCGCAGCCCCTCATATAAAAGTACATCTTCGGCTCCTCTGGAGCGCTTACCTGTGCCTGCGCATCCTCCTCTTCATCCCTGCAGCTGCGGCCCCGGTGATGATGTCGGTGCAGGACTGAGGCTCCTTTGCAGCCCTGGCGATGACGGTACGTTGCGGGGTTGACCTTTGGTGAGTCACATGACACGTGTGATGTCACTAAAGGTCCTGCAACTGTGAAAACTTCAGTGATCATACAGAACTTGTACGATCACTGAAGTTTACGGTTGAAAGGCTGGGTGCCGGGGCCCACTCAGGCCTGTGCATGGGCATACCCAGGATCAAAACTAGGGGGGGGCAAGCCATGGTCATTCACATTGTAAAATATTAGAACGGAAAAGGTGAATGAATCGAAAATTTTGAGAATTAAATGTAACTATAGTATATATACACACACACGCAATACAATACAATACATCCCCCCATCACCCCCTCCAAACACACACACACACACACACAATACAATGCATCCCCCCATCACCCCCTCCAAACACACACACACACACAATACAATGCACCCCCCCATCACCCCCTACACACACACACACACAATACAATGCACCCCCCCATCACCCCCTACACACACACACACACACACACACACACACACACACACACACACAAATACAATGCACCCCCCCATCACCCCCTACGCACACACAATGCACCCCCGATCACCCCCTACACACACACTACAATGCACCCCCATTACCCTCACACACACACACAATACACGCTCCATTACCCTCCCCACACACACAATACATCCCCCCATCACCCGCTACACACACAAATACAATGCACCCCCCATCACCCCCTGCACACACACACCCACAATACAATGCACCCCCACTACTCCACACACACACACACACACACACACACACACACAATGCACCTCCATTACTCTCTACACACACACACACACACCATACAATACATCCCCCATCACCCGCTACATGTACATATATACACACACACACAAATACAATGCATCCCCATCACACCCTACACACACACACACACACACACACACAAATACCATGCACCCCCCATTACCATCTCCCCATGCACACAATTCAATGCACCCCCTCCAAACACACACACACAATACAATGCACCCCCCATCACACCCTGCACACACACACACAATACAATGCACCCTCCATCACCTCCTACACACAAACACACACTACAATGCACCCCCATTACCCATACACACACACACACACAGTACATCCCCCATCACCCACTACACACACACACACACACACACAATACAATGCATCACCCCTACACACACACACAATACATCCTCCCATTACCCACTATACACACACACACACACACAATACCATGCACCCCCCATTACCATCTCCCCACGCACACAATACAATGCACCCCCCATCACCCCCTCCAAACACACACACACACACACACACACAATACAATTCACCCCCCATCACCTCCTACACACACACACACACACACACACAATGCACCCCCATAACCCCCTACACACACAATGCATCCCCCATCACACCTTACACACAGAATACAATGCATCCCCCATCACACCCTACACACACACACACACACAATGCATCACCCCCTACACACACACACACACACACACACAATACAATCCAGCCCCCCATCACTCCCTACACACACACAATACAGTGCACCCTCCATTACCCCTTCCCCACATACAATACAATGCACCCTCCATTACCCCCTCCCCAGAGATAATACATTGCACCCCACATCACCATCCCCTGCAGACACAAATTACACTGCCCCATCACTACACACTCCTGCCTCCCCCCCCTCCCTCGGAATACAGTGCTCCTCTGCCTGTCACAAAGCTGTGTCTCCTTCACAAATGTTCCCCGTTATGTGTCCTCAGCCCCTCCCCACACATATCCATTAATTACACCTGTCTCTTCGGCTCCTCCATGGAGCGCTCGCTTCCTGATGAATCCAGTGTGGCGCCCGCAGCACTGTGATGACGTCAGCAATATGCTGATCTCATCACGTTGCTGCACGTCGGGGGCGGGGCCCAGTCCCAGCGCGCTGTTCAAATGTATTTACGTCTGAAAGACGCAAATACATTTGAATAGGAAGAAGCTGCGGTCACCGGCACCGGCGCGTTCCTCTGCACTGTGTGCATGTCGGGCACACAGCAGGGCCGGAACAGCACAGCGCGCTGCCTCCTGCTGCAGCTAGTGTGCCTGGCATGCACACACTGATGAGGAACGCGCCGGTGGCTGCAGATACAGGCAGGTGACTGGTAAGAAGAGCATCCCCCCCGCACATACCCCCGGGGCCACTGCTCGCTCCCCGGGGCCCCCGCACAACCCCCCCCGGGCCCCCGCACACGCCCCTGCTTGCCCCCCTGGGCCCCCGCACCCCCCCCCCCCCGGGCCCCCGCATTCTATACTCACGCGCTGCTGCCGGCACCTGCACAGGAAGGAAGCAGTCATCCCTCTTAGGCTATGTCCGCACGTTGCTTTTTACCTGCTTTTTTGCTGCTTTTTCAACTGCAGCGTTTAATGGCACAATGGTTGTGTTCTGCTTTTCAAGCAAAGTCTATGGGAATTTGGGTTTCTTGTCCGCACTATGCAGTTCAAACTGCAGCCTTTTTGTTGCAGAACTTTGGTCAAAAACTCAGCTTTCCAGGGCAAAACCCAAATGGCAAAAACAATTGACATGTGAATTGTTTTTGCCATTTGGGTTTTGCACTGCAAAGCTGAGTTTTTGACCAAAGTTCTGCAACAAAAAGGCTGCAGTTTGAACTGCATAGTGCGGACAAGAAACCCAAATTCCCATAGACTTTGCTTGAAAAGCAGAACACAACCATTGTGCCATTAAACGCTGCAGTTGAAAAAGCAGCAAAAAAGCAGGTAAAAAGCAACGTGCGGACATAGCCTTAGACTGCCTCCTCCTGCAGTGTCGCTGCGCAGATGAGTCAGAGCCACGCGGCACTGACAGTGACAGCAGGCAGAGCTGGAGATCGCTCTCCCTGCTTGCCGCTGTAGAGGGAATGGGATTGTCACTAATCATATCGGCAATGTGCCGATATGATTAGTGAAATTACCGGGGGGGGGCCCTCTCACACATATCCATAGGGGCCCAGGGGGTGTAGGGGGGCAGGGCCTAGGGGGCGTGGCCATCAATAGCAGGGGCCCACCGGGGGTTCTCCCGACCTCCTGGTGGGCCAGTCCGCCCCTGTATATATATATATATATAATATATATATATATAATATATATATGCAGGCTTTCCAGTGAGATTATATATTTATATATATATATATATATATAATCTCACTGGAAAGCCTTCATCTGTTAGATTTCTCCCTCAGCCACGAGGCAGCAACATCTGGTCATTTGAACCTGTGCAGTGGTTGTGTTTGTACACCACCACCCAAGGTGAGCATGACCTATTGTACATAATCTTCTATTGAAGGGTTTTACCCTATGGTGCACTTCTCCCTTCTCAGCTGTTTTTTTCTCCAAGACTTCTGGTTCCTATAGCAGCTGTTGGGATCCATGATTGTGATCAAGGGTACTGAAAGGGTTAAAGAGCCCTCTCCATCTGTCAATTTTAACAATGTCATCTACATGGTTGACAGTGGCATCTGGTGGGCTAAACTTCCACAATCTGTGCTTAAACCAAACACCCAGTTTGGTTAAACAGGTTAAACAGTCATAGCTGTTACAGCAAGGTGTCAACTGACACTAACAGAATCTTCTCTCATTAGCATATGCTAATTACTTATTAGTCTAATCCAGTGGTTCCCAAACTCCAGTCCTCTGGACCAAGGCCGCCACTAGGAATTTCAGGACCCCATACTGGCAAAATTTTCAGGCCCCCTTGGGACTCCGCCCAGGCTCCACCCCAGCTCCGCCTCCACAGCTCAAACTTCCTACAGTCTCACTGTCACTCTTGGAAAAAACGTGTGTGTGTGTGTGTGTGTGTGTGTGTATATATAGAGATATACATACATGCACAAATGCACAAATATAAATATACACACACATACATAGATATATAGATATATATACATATATATATATATATATATATATATATACTAGGAGGTGGCCTGATTCTAACGTATCGGGTAGTCTAGAATGTTTATGTAGGTTAGCAGATTGAATAATAATATAATCAGCAAGTCTTGAATAATGATGGTTCATTTTTTGCTCGTTGGTCTCCCGCTGGGCAGCACGCATCGGCGTGTTTGACAGTGGGAGACCATCGATCTGAATGGGCAGGGAGCCGGCGTACGCTGGTGACCATGTTACACAATCGGGTAACTATGCAAAGCGCTTTGCTTAGTTACCCGATGTGTACCATAGTTACCAGCATACGCCGGCTCAAGCACACGTGTGCCAGGAGCCGGGGGTAAGGTGGTAACCATGGTACACATTGGGTAACTAACGAAAGCGCTTTCCATAGTTACAGGATTGTGTACCGTACGTTGGTAAGCTGATAACCATGGTACACATTGGGTAACTATGCAAAGCGACAGTGCTGGTTTATTTTTTGCTTGTTGGTCTCCTGGTGTGCAGCACGCATCGGTGTGTTTGACAGTGGGAGACCAACGATCTGAATGGGCAGGGAGCCGGGGTAACTATGCAAAGCGGTTTCTATAGTTACCCGATGTGTACCATGGTTACCAGCCTGCTCCGGCACACGTGTGTCGGGAACCGGGGTAAGCTAGTGGTTTCACACATTCGGCTTTTCTCCACTTTTTCTGATCCGGCGAGCTGCCGTAGGCTGGTTTCAGACGTCCATGTCTTGGATACGTGTGACATCCGTGTTACAAAACGCAGACGTATCTGTTATTGTATGATTTGCCTCACACGTCCGTGTTTGCACACGGACCGTGTGACTTTTCATGACCCCGCACGCACACATGCAGGCATCTTCGGCAGCACGGATGTCACACGGATCGCACACTGATGTCGCACGGATCACATCAGTGTAAAACATACCAGAGAAAATATGGGTCTTTATAATAAAAATATTTTCTATATTTACTTCTCTCCAGAGATGATGTCTCTGGCTCTGCTGCCTCCCGCTCCTTATCGCCGCTCATTATACTCACTGAATATTCAGTGCCCTGAGGAGCTGGAAGCAGGAACAGCGCTGGGGACTTCAGTGTCGGGGACCGCATCGCTGGGTGAGTGTACAGCAGAGTATGTGTGTGTGTATACATGCATATGCGCTATGTGTGTATGCGCTCGGTGTATCCATGTGTCTGCTGTGTGTGTGTATATACATGCATGTGCGCTATGTGTGTATGCGCTTGGTGTATCCATGTGTGTTTGCTATGTGTGTATATGTGCTCAGTGTATGTGTGTGTATACATGCATGTGTGCTATGTGTGTATGCACTTGGTGTATCCGTGTGTGTGTGTGTGTATATATACATGCATGTGTGCTATGTGTGACACGGACGTCTGAAGGCAGCCCTACACTGTGTACAGGACAGTGGCTGCACCGCAACTTCCTAGTCTCATGACAACACGTGATCGGAGCTTGTCGCGTGGCAACTGTAGTGTACACAGTGCATGGGAGCGCGCCGGATCCGACAAAGTGGAGAAAAGGTAAGCGACAGGGCTGATGTGTGCCGGGAGCCGGGGTAAGCTAGTAACCATGTTACACATCGATTAACTAAGGAAAGCGGTTTCTATAGTTACCCGATGTGTACCATGGATACCAGCCTACGCCGGCTCCGGCGCACATGTGCCAGGAGGCGGGGTAAGCTAGTGGCTTTTCTCCACTTTATGTTGCCGGTGTGGGCTTCCGGGGCTGCAGCAGTCACCTGGGAGTCGGGCGTCTCCGTGTGGGTTCGGGGAATGCGTGTGGGGGGCGGGGCCAGGGCGAGCATCCAATGCGTGAGGGGGCAGGGCCTGACCGAGCGGCCAATGCATGCAGGAGGCTGGGGCGAGCGGCCAATCCGTGCGGGGGGCAGGGTGAGCCGAGTGGCCAATCCGTGCGGGGGGGCGGGGCCATGCCGAGCCCAGCGACTAATCCGCTAGTTGTCACTGTAACGACACAATTGTCACTGTAACGACACAATTTTGGAGCAAGACAGACAGACAGACAGACAGACAGACAGAATAAGGTGTGTATATATATATATATATATATATATATATATATATATATATATATATACAGTTAGGTCCAGAAATATTTGGACAGTGACACAAGTTTTGTTATTTTAGCTGTTTACAAAAACATGTTAAGAAATACAATTATATATATAATATGGGCTGAAAGTGCACACTCCCAGCTGCAATATGAGAGTTTTCACATCCAAATCGGAGAAAGGGTTTAGGAATCATAGCTCTGTAATGCATAGCCTTCTCTTTTTCAAGGGACCAAAAGTAATTGGACAAGGGACTCTAAGGGCTGCAATTAACTCTGAAGGCATCTCCCTCGTTAACCTGTAATCAATGAAGTAGTTAAAAGGTCTGGGGTTGATTACAGGTGTGTGGTTTTGCATTTGGAAGCTGTTGCTGTGACCAGACAACATGCGGTCTAAGGAACTCTCAATTGAGGTGAAGCAGAACATCCTGAGGCTGAAAAAAAAGAAAAAATCCATCAGAGAGATAGCAGACATGCTTGGAGTAGCAAAATCAACAGTCGGGTACATTCTGAGAAAAAAGGAATTGACTGGTGAGCTTGGGAACTCAAAAAGGCCTGGGCGTCCACGGATGACAACAGTGGTGGATGATCGCCGCATACTTTCTTTGGTGAAGAAGAACCCGTTCACAACATCAACTGAAGTCCAGAACACTCTTAGTGAAGTAGGTGTATCTGTCTCTAAGTCAACAGTAAAGAGAAGACTCCATGAAAGTAAATACAAAGGGTTCACATCTAGATGCAAACCATTCATCAATTCCAAAAATAGACAGGCCAGAGTTAAATTTGCTGAAAAACACCTCATGAAGCCAGCTCAGTTCTGGAAAAGTATTCTATGGACAGATGAGACAAAGATCAACCTGTACCAGAATGATGGGAAGAAAAAAGTTTGGAGAAGAAAGGGAACGGCACATGATCCAAGGCACACCACATCCTCTGTAAAACATGGTGGAGGCAACGTGATGGCATGGGCATGCATGGCTTTCAATGGCACTGGGTCACTTGTGTTTATTGATGACATAACAGCAGACAAGAGTAGCCGGATGAATTCTGAAGTGTACCGGGATATACTTTCAGCCCAGATTCAGCCAAATGCCGCAAAGTTGATCGAACGGCGCTTCATAGTACAGATGGACAATGACCCCAAGCATACAGCCAAAGCTACCCAGGAGTTCATGAGTGCAAAAAAGTGGAACATTCTGCAATGGCCAAGTCAATCACCAGATCTTAACCCAATTGAGCATGCATTTCACTTGCTCAAATCCAGACTTAAGACGGAAAGACCCACAAACAAGCAAGACCTGAAGGCTGCGGCTGTAAAGGCCTGGCAAAGCATTAAGGAGGAGGAAACCCTGCGTTTGGTGATGTCCATGGGTTCCAGACTTAAGGCAGTGATTGCCTCCAAAGGATTCGCAACAAAATATTGAAAATAAAATTTTTTTTTGGGGTTTGGTTTATTTGTCCAATTACTTTTGACCTCCTAAAATGTGGAGTGTTTGTTAAGAAATGTGTACAATTCCTACAATTTCTATCAGATATTTTTGTTCAAACCTTCAAATTAAACGTTACAATCTGCACTTGAATTCTGTTGTAGAGGTTTCATTTCAAATCCAATGTGGTGGCATGCAGAGCCCAACTCGCGAAAATTGTGTCACTGTCCAAATATTTTTGGACCTAACTGTATATATATATATATATATATATATATATATATATAATTGCCTTATTCTGTCTGTCTGTCTGTCTGTCATGCTCCGAAATTGTGTCCTTACGGTGACACAAAGCTGATTGGCCGCTGGGCTCGCCATGGCCCCACCCCCCCACACGGATTGGCCTCTCGCCCCGGGTCTCTGCAGGCCCCCCCCCCCCTCACGCAATGCACGCTCGCTCTGGCCCAACTGACACGGAGCTCCGATTCCCAGGTGAGTACACACACACATCAGATCACACTCACTCTCACACTCACTCTCACACACACCTCACACATCACAACATGCTGGGATATCGCTTGCTTCTACACCGGCTCCGTCAGGATCCCGGCAGCGCCAGACATAACCTTGCGATGCTGGGATCTTGACGGAGGCCGTGAAAGCTGGTAACCATTATACACATCGGCTAACTAAGGTCCCTTAGTTACCCGATGTGTATCATAGTTACCAGTGTACACCGGCTCACACTCACTCTCACACACACCTCACACACACATCACATCGCATCCACACATCAAGGTCCTGCAGCTGCGGAACATACACACACATAACAGCACACACACACATAACAGCACACACACACACACACATACACACACAAATCAGATCACACTCACACACACCTCACACATCACATCGCATCCAAATACTCACAACATCCTGGGATATCGCTTGCTTCTCGGCGGCGATACTGTGCTGTTGTGAGCTTCCAGGACCTGCCGGGGGATCACATGGCCAGAAGCATGTGATATCCCCGGATGTTGTGAGTATCAGCGCGCATGTGCAATATCGTCAGTGTGTGTGTCTTTGTGTGTGAGTGTATGCGATCGGGTGTGTGTGAGTGTATGCGATCGGGTGTGTGTGAGTGTATGCGATCGGGTGGGTGTGAGTGTATGCGATCGGGTGGGGGTGTGTGGGTGTGTGTGAGTGTATGCGATCGGGTGTGTGTGAGTGTATGCGATCGGGTGTGTGTGAGTGTATGCGATCGGGTGTGTGTGAGTGTATGCGATCGGGTGTGTGAGTGTATGCGATCGGGTGTGTGTGAGTGTATGCGATCGGGTGGGTGTGTGTGGGTGTGTGTGAGTGTATGCGATCGGATCTGTGAGTGTCGGCAGAGGAGCACGGCGTGCTGGAGGAGGCTGAGAGGAGAGAGGCTGAACCTGGGGAAGGCTGGGATGGGGAGGCTGATGCTGGAGACGGAGAGGCTGATGCTGGCGCAGCATGGCGGATGGAGCACCTTTGGGAGTGCGCAGCATGGCGGATGGAGCATGTTTGGGAGTGCGCAGCATGGCGGATGGAGCACGTTTGGGAGTGCGCAGCATGGCGGATGGAGCACGTTTGGGAGTGCGCAGCATGGCGGATGGAGCACGTTTGGGAGTGCGCAGCATGGCGGATGGAGCATGTTTGGGAGTGCGCAGCATGGCGGATGGAGCACGTTTGGGAGTGCGCAGCATGGCGGATGGAGCACGTTTGGGAGTGCGCAGCATGGCGGATGGAGCACGTTTGGAAATGCGCAGCATGGCGGATGGAGCACGTTTGGGAGTGCGCAGCATGGGGGATGCAGCACGATGGGGAGTGCGGAGTATGGCGGATGGAGCACGTTTGGGAGTGCGCAGCATGGAGGATGCAGCACGATGGGGAGTGCGGAGTATGGCGGATGGAGCACGTTTGGGAGTGCGCAGCATGGCGGATGGACCACGTTTGGGAGTGCACAGCATGGCGGATGGAGCACGTTTGGGAGTGCGCAGCATGGGAGATGGAGCACGATGGGGAGTGCGCAGCATGGCGGATGGAGCACGTTTGGGAGTGCGCAGCATGGGGGATGGAGCACGATGGGGAGTGCGCAGCATGGCGGATGGAGCACGTTTGGGAGTGCGCAGCATGGCGGATGGAGCACGTTTGGGAGTGCGCAGCATGGCGAATGGAGCACGTTTGGGAGTGCGCAGGATGGGAGATGGAGCACGATGGGGGGTGCGCAGCATAGGGGATGGAGCACGTTTGGGAGTGCGCAGCATGGCGGATGGAGCACGTTTGGGAGTGCGCAGCATGGGGGATGGAGCACGTTTGGGAGTGCGCAGCATGGCGGATGGAGCACGTTTGGGAGTGCGCAGCATGGGAGATGGATTACGATGGGGAGTGCGCAGCATGGCGGATGGAGCACGTTTGGGAGTGCGCAGCATGGGGGATGGAGCACGATGGGGAGTGCGCTGCATGGCGGATGGAGCACGTTTGGGAGTGCGCAGCATGGCGGATGGAGCACGTTTGGGAGTGCGCAGGATGGGAGATGGAGCACGATGGGGGGTGCGCAGCATACGGGATGGAGCACGATGGGGAGTGCGCTGCATGGGAGATGGAGCATGATGGGAAGTGCACACCTCCCCCCAACACACACACATACGCGCGCGCGCGCACTGCACAACACACCACACCACACACACACACTGGGAACCACAAACTGCCCTACACAGACACCCACACACACAGACAACGCTGCACACACAAATATACGCACATACCGCACAACACGCACATTGCACAAAACATACCTCCCCCCAAAACACACCACACACACACAAACTGCGCAACACACACACAACGCTACAGACACACAGCGCTCCACAAACAACGCAACACACAAACAACACCGCTCTCACCCCCCATCACACCCAGACAACATCCAGAACATGTACAGCACCCCCCATCGTGCTACATCCCCCATCGTGCTACATCTCCCATCGTGCTACATCCCCCATGCTGCGCACCCGCCATCGTGCTCCATCCCCCATGCTGCGCACTCCCCATCGTGCTACATCCGCCATGCTGCGCACTCCCCATCGTGCTACATCCCCCATGCTGCGCACTCGCCATCGTGCTACATCCCTCATGCTGCGCTCTCCCCATCGTGCTACATCCCCCATGCTGCGCACCCCCCATCGTGCTACATCCCCCATGCTATAATAGTTCTCCTATTATACTCATAGAGGAGTATAATAGGAGGACTGTAATAGGAGGAGTAGTCCTGGGGGGAGAGGAGTATAATGCCGGCTCCCTGCACATGTGTACCAGGAGCCGGTGTACGTTGGTAACTATGATACACATCGGGTAACTAAGGGACCTTAGTTACCCGATGTGTATAATGGTTACCAGCGTTCACGGGCTCCGTCAAGATCCAAGCATCGCAAGGTTATGTCTGGCGCTGCTGGGATCGTGACGGAGCCGGTGTACACTGGTAACTATGATACACATCGGGTAACCAAGGGACCTTAGTTACCCGATGTGTATAATGGTTACCAGCGTTCACGGGCTCCGTCACGATCCCAGCATCGCAAGGTTATGTCTGCGATATCCCAGGATGTTGTGAGTGTGTGGATGTGATGTGTGAGGTGTGTGTGAGAGTGAGTGTGATCTGATGTGTGTGTGTGTACTCACCTGGGAGTCGGAGCTCCGTGTCAGTTGGGCCAGAGCGAGCGTGCATTGCGTGAGGGGGGCGAGGCCTGCAGAGAGCCGGGGTGAGAGGCCAATCCGTGTGGGGGGGCGGGGCCATGGCGAGCCCAGCGGCCAATCAGCTTTGTGTCACCGTAAGGACACAATTTTGGAGCATGACAGACAGACAGACAGAATAAGGCAATTATATATATATATATATATATATATATATATATCTATGTACAGTATATATATATATATATATATATATATATATATATATATATATATATATATATGTCTGTGTGTATATTATGTGTGTGTGTGTATGTGTATATATATATATATATATATATATATATATATATATAATGTATGTATGTATGTATGTATGTACAGTGCTGGCCAAAAGTTTTGGCACCCCTGCAATTCGGTCAGATAATACACAGTTCCTTCTTGAAAATGATTGCAATCACAAATTCTTTGGTATTATTATCTTCATTTATTTTGCTTGCAATGAAAAAACACAAAAGAGAATGAAACAAAAATCAAATCATTGATTATTTCACACAAAACTCCAAAAATGGGCCAGACAAAAGTATTGGCACCCTTCGCCTAATACTTGGTTGCACAACCTTTAGCCAAAATAACTGCGAACAACCGCTTCCGGTAACCATCAATGAGCTTCTTACAATGCTCTCCTGGAACTTTAGACCATTTTTCTTTGGCAAACTGCTCCAGGTCCCTGAGATTTGAAGGGTGCCTTCTCCAAACTGCCATTTTGAGATCTCTCCACAGGTGTTATATGGGATTCAGGTCTGGACTCATTGCTGGCCACTTTAGTAGTCTCCAGTTCTTTCTCGCAAACCATTTTCTAGTGCTTTTTGAAGTGTGTTTTGGGTCATTGTCCTGCTGGAAGACCCATGACCTCTGAGGGAGACCCAGCTTTCTCACACTGGGCCCTACATTATGCTGCAAAATTTGTTGGTAGTCTTCAGACTACATAATGTCATGCACACGGTCAAGCAGTCCAGTGCCAGAGGCAGCAAAGCAACCCAAAAACATCAGGGAACCTCCACCATGTTGACTGTAGGGACCGTGTTCTTTTCTTTGAATGCCTCTTTTTTTTTTTTTTTTTCCTGTAAACTCTATGCTGATGGCTTTTCCCAAAAAGCTCTACTTTTGTCTCATCTGACCAGAGAACATTCTTCCAAAACGTTTTAGGCTTTCTCAGGTAAGTTTTGGCAAACTCCAGCCTGGCTTTTTTATGTCTCGGGGTAGGACGTGGGATCTTCCTGGGTATCCTACCATACAGTCCCTTTTCATTCAGACGCCGATGGCTAGTACGGGTTGACACTGTTGCACCCTCGAACTGCAGGGCAGCTTGAACTTGTTTGGATGTTAGTCAAGGTTCTTTATCCACCATCTGCACAATCTTGCGTTGAAACCTGTTGTCAATTTTTCTTTTCCTTCCACATCTAGGGAGGTTAGCCACAGTGCCATGGGCTTTTAACTTCTTGATGACACTGCACACTGTAGACACAAGAACGTTCAGGTCTTTTGGAGATGGACTTGTAGTCTTGAGATTGCTCATGCTTCCTCACAATTCGGATTCTCAAGTCCTCAGACAGTTCTTTGATCTTCTTTCTTTTCTCCATGCTCAATGTGGTACACACAAGGACATAGGACAGAGGTTGAGTTAACTTTAATCCATGTCAACTGGCTGCAAGTGTGATTTAGTTATTGCCAACACCTGTTAGGTGCCACAGGTAAGTTACAGGTGCTGTTAATTACACAAATTAGAGAAGTATCACATGATTTTTCAAACAGTGCCAATACTTTTGTCCACCCCATTTTTTATGTTTGGTGTGGAATTATATCCAATTTGGCTTTATGATAAATTTATTGGGGTTTTTTTTCATTGAAGACAAATTAAATGAAGATAATAATACCAAAGAATTTGTGATTGCAATCATTTTCAGGAAGAAACTGAGTATTATCTGACAGAATTGCAGGGGTGCCAATACTTTTGGCCAGCACTGTACCTCTCCCAGTCGAGTCCATGTGACTCAACCAGCATCTTAAGCATCTGCTTAAGGGTACCATTAAATTGCTCACACAAACCATTGGTCTGTGGGTGATAGGCACTTGATACCAGATGCTGCACCTGCATTTTCTTACAGAGAGCCTCCATTAGACGAGACATGAACTGAGTCCCCTGGTCGGTAAGCATCTCCCTGGGAAATCCTACTCAGGAGAATATGGCCAGGAGGGCATCTGCCACCTTATCGGCCCTAACTGAGGACAGAGCCACTGCCTCCAGATACCGGGTAGCATAGTCTCCAACGGTAAGGATGAAACGTTTTCCAGAGCTGCTGGGGATGGCCAGAGGCCCAACTATGTCCGCAGTGACCCTCTGGAAAGGCTCCTCTATCACTGGCAAAGAGATCAGGGGAGCTTTGGGAGCAAGCCCTGACTTTCCCACTCTTTGACATGTGATACAGGAGCGGCAGTAATTGGCAATATCTGTCCCCATTTTGGGCCAATATAAGTGGTGAGACAGCCGGGCCTTGGTTTTGCTGACCCCCAAGTGTCCGGCTAGTGGGATCTCATGGGCAATCCGCAGCAACTCGCTCCTAAAGCGGTGAGGCACCACCAGCTGTCTTTCTTTCAGCCACTCGTGTCGGGGGTTACAGGGAACAGTCTCCCGGTACAACCTCCCCTGGTCTTAGAATGCCCTCTCCTTATCGGTCTCTGAGGAGGGCTTCTCTGAGAGGTCCCTTAACGTCTCTAGACTGGCATGAGTTCGTAGAGCCACCTGGAGCTCTTGGCTAGAGGCAGCCAAAAGTGACGTTAAGGTTCCAACCTCACCGGGATCCTCTGGGACCTGCTCTGGGTCCGTAACCAGTTCCATTATCCCTCTGGGTGAAGAGGTGTCACAAGGCAAGGTTTCATTTGCGTTCTGGGAACTCTGACTGCGGGTGACAGCACCAATGAAGGCTGTGTCGCTGGGGGATAACAACTCTTCCCCATCAGCCTGACCGGCTCTGGGGGTTACTTGCTCCTCATCCCATAGTACCTTAGGAGCAGTGCCAATCCTGGGGCAGCTACCACCGGCTGTGTCACTATCCGCTGTGCCACTGGTCAGCTGCATTTGACCACTTTCCTCGTGGTTCTTATGTCTGCCTCCATGTCTGTCAGCACAGACACTTACTACCTTGGGGTCGTCCTTAGCCACGTCACCCTGCAGTGTGGCATGGCTGAGTTCCCCTGTACAAACCTCCACTTTATTACCATGCACAACATTTGTAGTCATGTTCTGGATATCCGCATTCGGGTCACATGACTTAACAGCGCTTGCATCACATGACTTATCATCAACATTTGTATTAAATGACTTATTGGTTTGGGGAGGTTCATCAGTGAGAAATTGCGCAACCAATCGTCCCAGATCAATCCCCAATAAAACATTTGGCTGGTAGATGTTCGGACACCCCCACTTCCCTCCACCCTCTCCCAGAACCCCAGTCGACGTAAACCCGGGCCATTGGGAAAGATTGGCAAACACCCCCAACCCTAGTGACAGTCAGTTTTCCCGGGATAAAGTTTTCAGGAGGAACCAGTTCGGGGCGGATCAGGGTTCGGTCGGCTCCAGTGTCCTTGAGCCCCACAGTTGGGGTTTCGCCCACGGTGATGGAGTGTAGGTTTTTGCAGGTTTTACCACCCGCCTCCTCCACCAAAAGGACAGCTGCACTAGGCCCTTGGGCCTTGGATGTGGGGTTCCTCTTCTGCCTCTCTGGGCAAGCGGAACTGAGGTGTCTAGGCTGGTTGCATGAAAAACACCTGCGAGTGTCAGAGGTGGGCCGGGCACTGGTGGATGACACAAGACCTACGCGAGGTCGGCTGGAAGGGGCAGGGGTGGTTGTACTTGTCATCTTACCCCCTTTCCAGCTGGCGGTGGACGGCTTCCGCACCCCCGATGCACGGTTGGCCTCATATGTGTCGGCAACTTGTGCTGCTTTTGAGGCCTACTTGGGCTCTCGGTCCATAACAAACTGTCGAACCTCCACAGGACAAAGATGTAGGAGTTGGTCCTTCATCATTAGGTCCCTTAGCTCCCAAAATGTTGTAACGGACAGTCCTTGGATCCACTGGTCAAAGGTGGTGTTAGGGCCAGGTGGACGGGCAGACCCAGGAGGTGGATCCACTGGGCCGAACACCTCACTGAAGGCAAGGGGTCCGGTAGCCGGAGCACTACAGGTAGCAGGACAGTCCGTTCAAAGGAGTGGAGTGTAGAAGCCCCTGGGACCACGGAGTCACCGAAGGTAGTCTGGATGACGGAGCTCAGGTTCGGAGGCCGAGATGTTGTCAGGCAGAGTCCGGAACCGACGGAACGAGAAGACGGGTCACCACAGGGATCAGAGATGGTATGGACTGACGGGATGGCGGACAGTCACCGTTCGGGGTTCGGGAATCGTCAGGACCGGATGGCGAGGCAGGAGCGGCTCTAGGAGAGAGATAGGTAAGTATACCGCAAGACACAAGGAGACCTGACTCCTAGCTTAGCAAAACACGAAGAACAGGCCCCGCCCACTTGGAAAGGATTCCCCTATATACCCTGTACCTGATTCTTCAATATCCTGTTGGAGGACACTGGCCCTTTAAGAGAGGGTCAATGACCGCGCGCGCGCCCTAATGCGCATGCGCGAGGCCCGGGTGCCAGAAGCCAGAGCAGGGAGCGGTGAACAGGAGGCAGGAGAGCCGGGCTGGGGCCGAGTTGCCGACGGGCGCCGGGAGCGGGGACCGGGCTGCCTGGGGACCGCAGGCGATGGAGCAGGAAGGCTGTGGAGCGGGGGACCGGGAAGCCTGGCACGGGAGCAGCGGAGCGCGACCTGAGAGCGGGGAAGCGTGGCAGGGGAGCCGGTAAGCAAGGCAGGGGAGCCGGGGAGCATGGCAGGGGAGCCGGAGAGCCTAGCAGGGGAGCTGGGGAGCGTGACAGTACCCCCTCCCCCACGCCCCCCTCCCCGCAACCGGGACAGGAAGGCACGTATCAGAGGAGTACCCACATTCTCCCGGGGTTCCCAGGACCTATCTTCAGGACCATACCCTGCCCAGTCCACCAGGAAGAACTGTCGGCCCCGTACGGTTTTCATGGCCACGATATCCCTTACCGCATAGATGTCATCATCAGCAATAGGAGGAGGAGCAGAACTGGCAGCAGCGGAGACAACCGTCTTGAGCAGGGAGACGTGGAAGGAGTTGGGGATTCTCATCGTGGCCGGGAGCTGCAGCTTGTAGGAGACCTAATTTATTTTGCTGAGGACTTTAAACGGCCCGATGTAGCGAGGGCCCAGCTTGTATGATGGTAGCTTCAATCGGACGTACTTGGAAGCAAGCCAGACCAGATCTCCTGGAGAGAAACACGGAGGATCCAGACGCCTCTTGTCTGCGTGTCTCTTCATCCGCAGGGAAGCACGTCCAAGGGACGCCTTGACAGAGTCCCAAATTGTTGCAAAGTCACGGACTACAGCATCAGCAGCAGGGACATCCGAGGAAGAGGATACAGGTAATGGGACGGAAGGCTGAAGTCCGTAAACGACATGGAAGGGAGAGCTGGAGGAGGACTCACTGACGTGGTGGTTATGGGAGAATTCAGCCCAAGGAAGAAGCGTGGACCAGTCGTCGTGATGGGTATTAACGTAGTGACGTAAGAAGGAGGTCAAGATCTGATTGACTCGTTCCACTTGGCCATTCGACTGAGGATGGTAGGCTGAAGAAAAGTCCAGAGTCACTCCCAGATGTTTGCAGAGAGCCCTCCAGAAGCGGGAGGTAAACTGAGTTCCTCTGTCGGACACAATGTGTGATGGAAAGCCATGCAACCGGAAGATGTGTTGTACATAGGCGTCAGCGAGTTCCTGGGCAGAGGGCAGTCCAGCCATAGGGACGAAATGAGCCATTTTGGAGAACCGATCCACCACGACCCATATGACTGTGTGTCCGGAGGACAGGGGCAAGTCCGTAATAAAGTCCATTGCAATGTGTTGCTACGGAACGGAGGGTATAGGCAGAGGCAGAAGACGGCCATATGGCAGGTGTTTGGGCGTCTTGTTCCTGGCACAAGAGGAGCAGGCTGAGACAAAAGAAGCGACGTCCGTGCGAAGGGATGGCCACCAGTAGTGACGTACAATTGTACTCCATGTTTTCTTCTGCCCAGCATGGCCGGCTATTTTCGAGGCATGGCCCCAGTGCAACACTTTTTGCCTGTCAGTCTCAGAGACATAGGTCTTCCCGGGCGGTATCTGGGTCAGGGTGACAGGGACCACCGGAATGATTTTACTAGGGCAGATGATGGGCTGGGATGTCTCCTCCTCCTGCTCCATGGGCATGAATGACCTGGACAAGGCATCTGCTCGTACATTCTTGTCCGCGGGTCAAAAATGGAGCTGAAAATCGAACCTGGCAAAGAACAAGGACCACCTGGCTTGCCGTGGGTTCAGTCGCTGAGCGGACCGCAGGTATTCCAGGTTCTTGTGGTCCGTGTAAATGATCACGGGGTACAGTGCTCCCTCCAGAAGGTAGCGCCATTCCTCCAGAGCCAGTTTGACTGCTAATAGCTCTCGGTCACCGATGGTGTAGTTGCGTTCAGGCGCTGAGAAGCTCTTGGAGTAGAAACCGCAAGTAACCATCTTCCCGGAGGAGGACTTCTGCATGAGCACTGCTCCGGCTCCCGAGGAGGAGGCATCCACCTCCAAGGTAAACTGTTGGTTTAACTCAGGACGGTGGAGCACAGGGGAGGAAGCAAATGCCTGTTTCAGGGAGCCAAACGCGGCGTCGGCCGCAGGTGACCAGTCCTTTGGATTAGCCCCCTTCTTGGTCAAGGCGGAGAGAGGTGCAGTCAGAGCAGAGAAGTGAGGGATGAATTGACGGCAATAGTTTGCGAATCCCAGAAAGCGTTGGATTGCCTTCAGTCCGGAAGGAGGGGGCCAGTTGAGAATGGAAGAGACCTTCTCCGGGTCCATCTGCAGGCCGGTATCGGAGATCACGTAACCCAGGAAGGGAAGAGAAGACTGCTCGAAGACACACTTCTCGTACTTGGCGTACAGACGATTCTCCCTCAGTCTTTGTAGTACCAGCTGCACGTTCTCTCTGTGGGTCTGGAGGTCCGGAGAAAAGACCAGGATATCATCGAGATACACCACCACACAGACGTAGAGAAGGTCCCGGAACACGTTGTTCACCAATTCCTGAAAGACTGCTGGTGCGTTACACAGGCCGAAGGGCATCACACAGTATTCATAGTGCCCATCGCGAGTATTGAATGCGGTCTTCCATTCGTCCCCAGAGCGGATGCGGACCAGGTTGTAGGCACCCCGAAGATCCAACTTGGTAAACACACGAGCTCCTCTAAGCCGATCAAACAATTCGGGGATGAGCGGCAGGGGGTATTTATTTTTCACGGTGATTTGGTTCAATCCCCGGTAGTCAATGCATGGGCGTAGGTCGCCCTCTTTCTTCTTAACGAAGAAGAAGCCTGCTCCAGCAGGAGAGGAGGATCTCCGAATGAATCCCCTTGCCAGGTTCTCTGTGATGTAGGTAGACATGGCCCTTGTTTCAGCCGGAGACAGCGAATATATCCGTCCTCGAGGTGGTGTAGTTCCTGGGAGTAGGTCGATGGCACAGTCGTAAGGACGATGTGGCGGCAGTACCTCTGACTCCTTTTTATCAAAGACGTCCGCGAAGGACCAATAGGCCGAGGGCAGTCCCGGTAGGGACTCCGGAACCGGAGGTCGTCGGATGGGCTGTATAGACTTCAGGCAGTTCTCGTGGCAAGAGCCCCATCGGGTGATTTCACCAGTACCCCAGCTGACTGACGGTTCGTGTGTCCATAACCAGGGGAGTCCCAGCAGGATTTGATGAGACGTGTGGGAGGACGTAGATAGCGATGTTCTCGGTGTGCAGGGCACCGATACGCAGTTCCACCGGCTTGGTGATCCACGAGATGGTGTCAGAGAGGGGTCTCCCATCTACAGAGGCAATCACGAGGGGTTTGTCGAGTGGAGTAACAGGCACCTGGTACTTGTCCACCGTGGCCTGCTGGATGAAATTGCCTGCTGCCCCGGAATCGAGGTACGCCTCGGCCGTGAACCGCGTCTCTCCCGTTGTCACTTGAACAGTCCCACGTAACCGGGTCTGAGAGAGTCCCAGCACCTAGGGTGGCCTCTCCTACCAACCCTAGGCTTTGGAGTTTCCCGGTCTCTCTGGACAGGAGCGTAGAAGGTGTGTGCCCTCTCCGCAGTAGAAGCAGAGGCCCTTGGCGAGCCGTTCTGCTCGGCATTGTTCGGACTGCCGCAAACGGTCAATCTGCATGGGCTCGTGGACAGAGACACCAGACGACGTTGACTGAAGTACGGCGGGCTTCTGCGGAGGAGAGGAATGCCGTATCGGACGTGTCTCACGGGACACCTCTTTGGATCGTTCCTGGAATCTGAGGTCCACGCGGTGTAAGGTAGCGTGGTCGGCTGCGTAGCAGAAGACACAGGATCTAGGCACCAAGGGTCACAGCACACGGTTTATTGTACAAACCACAAGTCCAATACAGCATACACTTGTTTCTCCGGCAGATACTCAGGGAGTTGTGTTCACTCCCTCACACACTAGGGCACCACGCCCATGTTCCTGTTTCCTTTTAACCCTCCTTTCAGCCTGTAGGGAAACAGCATTAACCCCGGAGTGGAGTTACTTTCTATCATGGAGTGAGCACAACCGGGGCGAGACGTACCGGCCGTCATAGATAACCCCGGTCACAGTCTCACATACCCCCCCCCCCTCAGTTCAAGCAAGCGGGGTTGAACTCCTGCCATCAAACACGGGCCGCGGGACAAGGCATCGGCGTTGCCCTGCAACCTACCGGCCCGGTGTTCAACCGTAAACCGGAAGTTCTGCAGAGAAAGGAACCACCGGGTAACCCGGGCATTCCGTTCCTTGGCGGACCTCATCCAAACCAGCGGAGAGTGATCAGTCACCAAGCGAAACTGTCGTCCCAGCAGGTAATAGCGTAGGGACTCCAAGGCCCACTTGATCGCCAGGCACTCCTTCTCCACTACGCTATAATTCCGCTCGGGAGGGGTGAGCTTCCTACTTAAGAAGGTGACGGGGTATTCCTCCCCCTGAACCACCTGAGACAGCACTGCCCCCAGGCCGACCTCCGAGGCGTCAGTCTGTACTATGAACTCCTTCCGGAAATCAGGGTTGACCAGAACGGGCTGTCCGCACAGGACCCCCTTCAGGGCCCGGAAGGAGTCCTCGGCCTGCGGAGTCCAGCGCACCATGACGGACTTCTTGCCTTTGAGAAGGTCCGTCAAGGGGGCTGATAGTCCCGCAAAATCTTTTACAAACCTCCTGTAGTACCCCACGATACCCAGGAAGGCCCTAACCTGCTTCGTGGTCAGGGGTCTAGGCCACTTCTGGATCGCCTCAACCTTGTTAATTTGTGGCTTAATCCCTCCTTGGCCTATTACGTAGCCCAAGTAGCGGGCTTCCGTGAGCCCCAACGCACATTTCTTGGGATTGGCTGTCAATCCGGCTGTTCGGAGCGCGTTCACCACTGCTTGTACCTGTTCCAAGTGGGTCTGCCACTCAGAGCTGTAAATAATGATGTCATCAAGGTACGCTGATGCATACGCCTGGTGGGGTTCCAGCACCAAGTCCATCAACCTCTGGAACGTGGCCGGAGCGCCATGTAACCCAAAAGGCAAGACAACATAGTGGAAGAGACCCTCCGGCGTAAGAAAAGCGGTTTTCTCCTTGGCGGACTCCGTTAGTGGCACCTGCCAGTACCCCTTGGTCAGGTCGAGCGTGGTGAAATATCGCGCCTGTCCCAGCCTATCAATCAGCTCATCCACCCGGGGCATGGGGTAGAGATCGAACTTGGATATTTCGTTCAATCTCCTAAAGTCATTGCAGAACCTTAAGGAGCCATCGGGTTTTGGTATTAGGACAATGGGACTAGCCCATTCACTCCGGGATTTTTCGATGACCCCCAGGCGTAGCATTGTCTTCACTTCCTCTGATTTGGCTTGTCTTCGAGCCTCTGGCACCCGGTATGACTTCAGGCGTACCTTCAGGAGAGGCTCGGTGACAATGTCATGTCGTATCAGACTGGTCCTACCAGGCAGCTCGGAGAAGACATCGGGGTTCTGCTGAACCAACCGTCTGGCCTCTCGCCTCTGTTGCTTGGTGAGGGCTTCTCCAATCCTTACTTCCGGTTCGTCCTCTCCGGAGGTCGCTGGAGCTGGGTTTGAACGACCCGAAGAGGAGGGAGATGGGGAAAAAACAACCATCAGGCTTTCCCGTTCCTGCCAAGGTTTTAATAGGTTGACATGGTATATTTGTTCAGGTTTCCGTCTACCGGGCTGCAATACCTTATAGTTGACCACCCCGACTTTTTCCTTTATCTCGTAGGGGCCTTGCCACTGAGCCAGGAATTTACTCTCCGCCGTGGGGATCAATACCAACACCCGATCCCCGGGTTTAAAGGTCCGCATGGTGGCTTGTCTATTGTAGCGGCCGCTCTGCGCGGCCTGAGCCTCCTGTAAATGCTCCTTCACAATTGGCATGACCGCGCTTATGCGGTTCTGCATTCCTAAAATGTGTTCAATCACACTTTTATGGGGGGTGGGCTCTTGCTCCCATGTTTCCTTTGCCAGGTCCAACAATCCCCGGGGATGTCGCCCGTATAACAACTCAAAAGGCGAAAACCCCGTGGATGCCTGTGGCACCTCTCGTATGGCAAACATCAAATAGGGAAGCATCATATCCCAGTCTTTCCCATCTTTGGAAATCCCCCTTTTGAGCATGGTTTTCAGGGTTTTTTTGAATCGTTCCACTAAACCATCCGTCTGAGGATGATACACAGACGTACGCAACTGCTTGATCTGGAGTAGCTGGCATAGCTCTTTGGTCACTTTAGACATGAATGGGGTCCCCTGATCCGTAAGGATCTCCTTGGGCAACCCCACCCGGCAGAACACAGCAAACCACTCCGGAGCTATAAGCTTCGCCGCAGTATGTCTGAGAGGTATCGCCTCTGGATACCGGGTGGCATAGTCAACGATCACTAGGATGTGTTGGTGCCCTCGAGCAGACTTTACGAGGGGCCCCACCAGATCCATCCCTATCCGTTCAAAAGGAACTTCTATAATGGGTAACGGTACCAACGGACTGCGAAAGTGGGTCAGGGGTGCGGTAAGCTGACACTCCGGGCAGGTTTCGCAGAACCGTTTTACCTCCCCAAAGACCCCGGGCCAATAGAACCTTTGCAATATTCGCTCCTGCGTTTTCTTGACCCCTAGGTGGCCACTCATCAGGTGTTTATGAGTCAAGTCGAGGACCCGCCGGCGATACGGCTGGGGCACCACCAACTGCTCTACCCCTACGCCCCGTATTTCATCTACCCGGTAGAGTAAATCCTGCTTAAGAGCGAAATGGGGGTACCTTACCTGGGCACCGGGCAGCTGTGCCACCCCGTCAACTACTGTACTGTCACCCGACTCCGGGCATGTATTAATGTAGGGTCCTGGAGTTGGGCTGTCCCAAACGTATCCGGGGACGCCTCCAACTCCGGGATGGGCTCGAGCATCTCAGCCTCTCCTGCCAATACCTCTAGGGGCGACCTATCGGGTTCACATTCTGTCCCTATCATGGGGACCCCTACGTCAGGCGTCCCGGATTCGGGATTGTAGGGCTCAGGTCCCGGACTGACCAATATCTGAGGGGACTTAGGAGGTCCCTTCCATAAAGTCCAAAAATAGGGCAGATCCCTTCCTAGGATCACGTCATAGGGAAGAGTGTTAATAAGTCCCACCTCATGTTGCACCTGACCGCAAGGTGCTGTGATGGTGACAATCCCCGTGGGATAGTCTCGGCGGTCCCCATGTATGCAAACCACCCCCACGGTACGTCCCGTGGCCTTTATGTTATCCCTTAGGGTTGATCGCACAAGGGTCACTAAGCTTCCGGAATCCAACAAGCCTGTAACCGGACGTCCATTCACCTGTATTTGGCACAAGTGGGGCTCAGTCTCCGGGGAGACAAGGTCCGCGGTATATACCGCCTGAGCATACATTGAACCCCGCCGGGTAACCCCACAATCCATGGGCTCCGTGGTGAGTGGACACTGGGCCTCTATATGTCCCACCCGCTGGCACCGCCAACATCTAATAGGGAAGGATACCTCCTTGACGAGTTGTCGTTTAGGGTACATAGCCTTCCGGACCGTAGGGACGGCGGGCGCGACCTCAGACGGGACGGTAACGGACTCCCGCACCGGTGTCAGCGGTGGGTCCTTTGCCCGAGGCTTGGAGGGGCCGGACCGACGGGCGGCACGCAAAGTCTCAGTGTCCCGTATCGAGTCCTGCGTAGCCACATGCCGCTCCACCAGACCTACTAATTGGTCCAGGGTACTTGGGTCGCCCTGTCCTACCCACCGTTGAATGGTGACGGGTAAGGTACGCACAAAGCGATCCACCACTACCCTTTCCACCATTTGCACAGGGCTCAGAGTGTCAGGCTGCAACCACTTCTTTACCAGATGCAACAAGTCATAGGCCTGGGAGCGTACGGGTTTGGCTTCCTCATAGAACCACTGATTTACCCGCTGAGCCCGTACATAGGTATTCACCCCCAACCGAGCAAGTATTTCGGCTTTCAGGGTCGCATAGTCTATGGCATCCTTGGTACAGAGGTCTAGGTATGCTTTTTGGGGCTCCCCCGTCAGATAGGGCGACAATACCTCAGGCCACTGGGGGGTCGGCAGATTTTCCCGCTCGGCCACCCGCTCAAACACCGCCAGGAACGCTTCCACATCATCCCCCGGGGTCATCTTTTGCAACGCTTGTCTCACCGTTTTCCGGACGCTGCCGTCGTCACCCGGTCCCGGGGTTGTTGCTGCCGGTCCACCACGGATCGCCTTGGCCAGGAGAACCATCTGTTCTTGGTGTCTTTGTTCCTGCAATTGCAAGGCTTGCTGCTGACGTGCATTGGCCTGAACCAGCTGCTTTAGTATGTCCTCCATGGCGTCGCCGGGTTTGGGCCGTAGTATAGCCGCTTGAATCCAGGACATGTGCTACCGGGTCACCAGAAATGGAAGCTACACCTCACCGGGCTGGCATGCCCGCCGATTCTCCACCATATGTGAAGTAGCGTGGTCGGCTGCGTAGCAGAAGACACAGGATCTAGGCACCAAGGGTCACAGCACACGGTTTATTGTACAAACCACAAGTCCAATACAGCATACACTTGTTTCTCCGGCAGATACTCAGGGAGTTGTGTTCACTCCCTCACACACTAGGGCACCACGCCCATGTTCCTGTTTCCTTTTAACCCTCCTTTCAGCCTGTAGGGAAACAGCATTAACCCCGGAGTGGAGTTACTTTCTATCATGAAGTGAGCACAACTGGGGCGAGACGTAACGGCTGTCATAGATGACCCCGGTCACAGTCTCACAGCGGGTGGCTAGTGCGATCAGGGCATCCAGAGTAGAAGGAACATCGCGGCCTGCCAGCTCGTCCTTAATACGACTGGAGAGTCCTTCCCAGAAGGCGGCGGTGAGGGCTTCATTGTTCCAGCCCAATTCTGAGGCCAAAGTGCGGAAGCGGATGGCATACTGCCCCACCGTCATGGTCCCCTGACGTAGCCTGAGGAGTGATGAGGCAGATGCGGCGGCACGGCCGGGTTCGTCGAAGGTGGTTCTAAACGCCTGCAGGAAGTCCTGGATGTTAGTGGTTACAGGGTCCTCCTTTTCCCACAAGGGGTTCATCCAGGCCAGTGCCTCACCCTCTAGATGGGACATCACAAACGCCACCTTGGCTTGGTCGGAGGCAAACAGGTGCGGAAGCAGCTTGAAATGGAGGGAGCACTGGTTTAAGAATCCTCTGCAGGTCTTGGGATCTCCGGCATATCGGGGTGGAGAGGCCAAGCGAAGTTTAGATGCTTCCGAGGGAGCCGCCACGGGAACCGTGACCGTGGACTGTGCAGTGGTAACCTGAGATGCCAGGGACGTGGCAGATGCTTGCAGCGTATGCAGGCGGGTATCCACTGAGGTCATGAAGGCCAGCATGCGGGACTGAGTCTCGCGCTGACGTCCGAGTTCCTGCTGCAAGTTGCCCAGCTGGGCCGCTAGTGCTTCGGCGGGATCCATGGCCTGTTCTTACTGTTAGGGCCAGGTGGACGGGCAGACCCAGGAGGTGGATCCACTGGGCCGAACACCTCACTGAAGGCAAGGGGTCCGGTAGCCGGAGCACTACAGGTAGCAGGACAGTCCGTTCAAAGGAGTGGAGTGTAGAAGTCCCTGGGACCACGGAGTCACCGAAGGTAGTCCGGATGACGGAGCTCAGGTTCGGAGGCCGAGATGTTGTCAGGCAGAGTCCGGAACCAACGGAGCGAGAAGACGGGTCACCACAGGGATCAGAGATGGTATGGACTGACGGGATGGCGGACAGTCACCGTTCGGGGTTCGGGAATCGTCAGGACCGGATGGCGAGGCAGGAGCGGCTCTAGGAGAGCGATAGGTAAGTATACCGCAAGACACAAGGAGACCTGACTCCTAGCTTAGCAAAACACGAAGAACAGGCCCCGCCCACTTGGAAAGGATTCCCCTATATACCCTGTACCTGATTCTTCAATATCCTGTTGGAGGACACTGGCCCTTTAAGAGAGGGTCAATGACCGCGCGCGCGCCCTAATGCGCATGCGCGAGGCCCGGGTGCCAGAAGCCAGAGCAGGGAGCGGTGAACAGGAGGCAGGAGAGCCGGGCTGGGGCCGAGTTGCCGACGGGCGCCGGGAGCGGGGACCGGGCTGCCTGGGGACCGCAGGCGATGGAGCAGGAAGGCTGTGGAGCGGGGGACCGGGAAGCCTGGCACGGGAGCAGCGGAGTGCGACCTGAGAGCGGGGAAGCGTGGCAGGGGAGCCGGTAAGCAAGGCAGGGGAGCCGGGGAGCATGGCAGGGGAGCCGGAGAGCCTAGCAGGGGAGCCGGGGAGCGTGACAGGTGGTTTGGAGCCCACCTACCAAATCACTGTAGCTGTCATGAGTAGAGATGAGCGAACCGGTCCCGGTTCGGCTCGAGGTCGGTTCGCCGAACGGAGGTCCCGTTCGAGGTCGGCTCGTCGAACGTTCGACTAATCGAACTCGAACTGCATAGGAAACAATGGCAGGCAATCACAAACACATAAAAACACCTAGAAAACACCCTCAAATGTGTCCAAAAGGTGACAAACAACTCAAACACATGGGAAAGTGACAAGGACATATACTCATGCGAAAACAAAACAGCTGGACAAGGAAAATGAGGAGGACACACAGATATGAGTATATGCAAGGAAACATCGATTCCATTATTGTGCAACTTGAGCCCTGCTCATTTTAGGCTTCCAATCTTGATAAATTGCCTAAGCTCACCACGTACGCCTTGGGGATCTTGTCGTGTCCTGCAGCCAGCGTTCTCTCGGAACCTGTCTTCAGTGCTGCTGGGGGTCTGCTGGCAGATAAGCACACGTGTCTGTCCACTGACAATGTGGACATGGCTCTCAGAGGACTTTTCTTCCCCTGGGTGAGCCAGGGGACGGGAAAGGCACGCGTATTTTTGAGAGTGCTTCATGCAAAGCATCTTTTTCATCTTGAAAATTGGGTCAATTGATGCCAGTCAAGTGGGGTGTGTGTGGCCCAGTTAGTGGAAACGAGGGAGACTGTGGTTGGAGTCCCCTCGCTGTGTTTCTAAAAGAACCAAGATGAACAAGTCATGGCTCTCAGAGGACTTTTCTTCCCCTGGGTCAGCCAGGGGACGGGAAAGGCACGCGTATTTTTGAGAGTGCTTCATGCAAAGCATCTTTTTCTTTTTCAAAAGGGGGCTCAACCGATGCCAGTCAAGTGGGGTGTGTGTGGCCCAGTTAGTGGAAACGAGGGAGACTGTGGTTGGAGTCCCCTCGCTGTGTTTCTAAAAGAACCAAGATGAACAAGTCATGGCTCTCAGAGGACTTTTCTTCCCCTGGGTCAGCCAGGGGACGGGAAAGGCACGCGTATTTTTGAGAGTGCTTCATGCAAAGCATCTTTTTCTTTTTCAAAAGGGGGCTCAACCGATGCCAGTCAAGTGGGGTGTGTGTGGCCCAGTTAGTGGAAACGAGGGAGACTGTGGTTGGAGTCCCCTCGCTGTGTTTCTAAAAGAACCAAGATGAACAAGTCATGGCTCTCAGAGGACTTTTCTTCCCCTGGGTCAGCCAGGGGACGGGAAAGGCACGCGTATTTTTGAGAGTGCTTCATGCAAAGCATCTTTTTCAAAAGGGAAGGTCAACCGATGCCAGTCAAGTGGGGTGTGTGTGGCCCAATTAGTGGCAACGAGGGAGACTGTGGTTGGAGTCCCCTTACTGTGTTTTACATGCTTTTAGAAGGGCATGACATGGCTTAGAGGTTGACTTTCAGCATCTGGAAACTGTTGGCTACCAAAATGCTGCCTTTCCAACCTTTTTGACCGAGGATTTTCGAGATCTTATGCCCATCGCAGTGCCCCAAGAGCCGATGCCCAGGCGCCACTCCTTCTCCAACAAAGGCGTGCACGCGCTACACCAGCATGTCGCACTAAACATCACTGATTCCTTGAGAAACTCTGTGTGACAGGGTGCATTTCACCACAGATAATTGGCCCAGTAAGCATGGACAGGGGCGTTACATGTCGCTGACTGGGCAATGGGTTACTGTGGGGAGAGATGGAGAAGGGTCTGCTGTACAAGTCTTGCCATCCCCACGAGTTGTTTCAATCCTTCTTCTGTATGTAGAAGTTAATACACTGCTTCTGCCTCTTCAACCTCGTGTGGGTCCTCCACCTTGGCACAAACCCTGTGTGGTCAGGCCACCCTTCCTTGTAACTGCGCACAAGGACTACCACACACCTCCTTACTATGCTGGCAGCAGAGCTCAATGCCATCAGGCGGTCAAAGGTTTACTTTGAAATGTATGGGAAATGTGAGTCACACCGCTGAGAAGTTGTGGACGGTTAGCTCTGGAGACCGAGTTTAATCAATGGTTGTCTCCACTCAACCAGCAGCCAGGGAAGGCCGGGTGCGACAATGATGCAAACATGGGTGCGGCCCTTCGCTGTGACAATGTGACACACGTGCCTTGTGTGGTTCACGTGTTGAACCTGGTTGTCCAGCAATTTTTAAAGCACTATCCTGGCCCACATGGCCTTCTGCAGAGAGCACGGTGTAACGCCTTCCTTGATCCACACACTCAGATGGGCTGTAAATGATAGGCTAGAGGGAAGCCACTCACCAAGCAGGACCCCTAGAACCCTGAAACCCTTTAACCCCTATACAGGGATTAGGAATTACACAGGGCCCAAGGTGATTAATACCTGTGGAAGGCTGCAGTTCCAGAGAATAGTAGTCAGGCAGGGTCAAAACATTAATTGAGGAACAGGAACAGAATGGGACGGCCAGGACTTAATCAGAAAACAAGCAGAGGTGAAATGCGGATCGGCCAACAAGGTACATAAACAGCAAGCAGGTAAAGTAGTCAGGTAACAAGCACACAAAATCATAAAACTGAACTGGGGGTAAAAGCAGAGCTATGTCTGGCAGTGGTCTGCAGACAGGATGGGCATTAAAAGGGTGTGGTGTCTTCCCATTGGTTGTAGCTGAATGATGGTATTTCATCTGTGAGATACCCACCAGCTACATTCAGCCAGAGATTCTGCATCTGTCAAGGTAATGCAGCCCAGTGGGTGAGCATAACCTGCGTCCACCTGCGCCGCTGGCATCGACTCCTCTCCCATCATCAGCACTATGCATGAAAGGAACACGTTGTCACCTGGCGACCGGAGTACAAATTGACGGAGCGGACTCCGTTGGTGACTTAACAGCCGTGTGCGGCAATGATGCAAACCTGGCTGCGGGCCATCGTCAGGGCAATGTGACACACGTGCCTTGTATGGCTCACGTGTTGAACCTAATTCTCCAGCAATTTTTAAAACACCATCACGGCCTACATGGCCTTGTGCAGCGGGCACACTCGCTATGTGCTCACTTCCATCGTGCGCACACAGCAGCTCAACAACTTTCGTCGCTACAGAAGTCTTTAGGTCTGGTGGTTAAACGCCTGAAATGCGATGTGCCCACACGCAGGAATTTGAATCTGCACATGTTGCAGCGTTTGTGGCAGCACCGCCGAACTCTGCTGCAATACGTTATGACATATAGCCTGGGATAACTTGATCCAGAGGTGGTGCAGATCACGCTGCTGGAGTGGTGTCAGATCAAGGACCTATGCACCCTGCTACACAGTTTACAAATGTCGACGAAGATGTTTAGCACTGGCAATGTCATTCTCAGCGTGACAATTCTGGTCATCTACATGATGGAGCACACTGTAATTATTATTCGGAGTCAGGTGTTGGGACAAGAGGAAGGGGAGGAAGTACAGGAGGAGTCATATGCGGAAGGGATAACAAGATCTACGAGGTCCAGATGGTCAGCAGCACCTATGCGGCAGTCATGGTGAGGGAGAGGGATTAACAAGGGCGCATAGTATCAGCAAAAAGTGTTGAGGAAGGTGCAGGAGCCCATGAAGAAATGGAGGACGAACTGGCGATGGGCATGGAAAACTCAGCAGATGAGTGAGAGCTTGCTCACATTTCGGTTGTGCGAGGTTGTGGGGAGAGGGCAGAGGAAGGAGGCACGATTCTCACCTCTCTGCCACCAACACACCAAGGACTTGGTCCTCCTGGATGCACAAGACACATGAGCGCCTTCTTGCTGCACTACCTACAACATGACCCTCGGATTGTACGAATTCAAAGTAATCCAGAATACTGGGTTGCCACGCTGTTAGATCCCCGGTACAAGACAAAATTTGGCGAAATAATTCCTGCCATAGAAATGGACGCACGTATACAGGAGTATCTGCAGAATGTGGTACGCAATCTTAGATCTGCTTTTCCACTAAACACCAGTGCTGCACAGAGTGAATCTCAACGCTTTGTCATGGATAGGAGGAAATGGTCTTTTACTTGTCCACATCTGAGGGACCGAGGGCTGGCTGCTGTGCTGAGATGGCGTTGAGTACGGTGTCCCTGCAGAGTTGCACTTTTGGTCATATACCAAAATGAGTTGAAAAAGGACAGATGCTGGTGGAAAGGGGAACAGGTGTGTTGGAAAGGGGAAAAAAGTTTTGGTCCGTGGATTTGGTGGTTAAGCAACAGTAACATTTGCTGAAGAAACACCATCTGTTACAGTGGGACTGGCAGATTTGGATAAAGTGGTATATACTATGTTACCGCTATATAACGAAAATTAATAAGAAAAGAAAGAGAAAGGTATATATCCCCATCAGCAGTCAGTGTGCACCGTGCTCCCAGTTGGAAAAGGAGAGGTTGGCAACTGGAAGGTTTGGTGGAGGATACAGAGCTGTGTGGCTATGACACTAATAGTAGCCTGAACCGAGTTAGACGCCATTCGGATCTGGAGACTGGGAGCCCTGTTAGCGTCACAGGGTCCACATGCCCACCCAGCCCAGGAACTCCCTGTTAACAACACAGGGGCCATTGAGTACGCTGACCGTGTGCGTAGGGGCACACCTGTGGACAGCAGGCGCATCAGCAGCAGGCCTGTTAATGCCACTGGGCTGCACAAGCAGGACTGGTAGGACAGGAGCTGGTCTTAACCGTTCTGCGTTACCAACTGTGGTGGTGGCCTGCATCGACACCCTATCCCTGCCTACCTCTGGCCTAAAGCCGCAATGGGTTCAACACATGGAGGTGTGCTCTTTCGGAGCATAATAGAAGACTGCGCACCTCCTTGTTGGCTCCAGCCCCTTTTATAACCTGGGTCCGCCCCAAACCAGGGTGAACCACAATGCACCTCCTGGAGACAAAAGTAGAGTGACACGTCATGAGTGGCATAACTAGCGTCCTATTTGGAACCGCAACTTCAATGATGACCTCATGGCTGCCATGACCCAAACACCTCACCAGTCATCGTCTGACCATCAATAATGCGGTGACAAGTCATATGGGTGGGCCTCTGCAAGCCATTTGGGAGGACACCTGATGCCCTGTGGTCTATATGGGACCCCCACATCAGGGGCAGGGCCAAAGAGTTCATTACCGGACCTAGTCTCTGATGCAGTAAGTGCCTGAGCATGCTCAGTAGCATGAAATACAGTCTCTGAAAAAAGACTATCAGCTTTAGCATGGTGTCTAGGCACAAAACAGGACTTAGACCCGGCACGGAATGCAAGCACCTGTGCAAAGAGGCTTTTCACACTTAGTGTGGGAGCATGCGCTGTATCCCGAAATGAAGACTTAGCGTCAGGAATGGCACAGTCAGGCTGAGCATACTCACTAGGCGAAACACTGTAATTAGGCTGCAGCTGGGGTAAATCGGCACACGCATGCGCACTAGCTGCCTCTCCACACTTAGACGTGGAGGAGAAATTGCTCTTGGAGATGCTGTCTATGAACAGAAGGAAAAGCTAAAGGAAGCCTGACTTTCTATCCCTCCGAATTATCAAATGCAGCAATGAATTCCCTGAGTTTGCTATAACATTAGCATAGCAAAATGTGCATGAGGGTGTCATGTAGAGGTGCTATAAATAGCTTGGCACTAATGGAATACAACAGCCAGTTCTATGATGCCACTAAATGGCAGTATTTTTTGCTATCATTATAGCTTATTAAAAACAGAGCAGGAGGGTGTCATGCAGAGGTGCTAGAAATAGCTTGGCACCAGTGGGGCACTAATGGAATACAACAGCCAGTTCTATGATGCCACTAAATGGCACTATTTTTTGCTATCATTATAGCTTATTAAAAACAGAGCAGGAGGGTGTCATGCAGAGGTGCTAGAAATAGCTTGGCACCAGTGGGGCACTAATGGAATACAACAGCCAGTTCTATGATGCCACTAAATGGCAGTATTTTTTGCTATCATTATAGCTTATTAAAAACAGAGCAGGAGGGTGTCATGCAGAGGTGCTAGAAATAGCTTGGCACCAGTGGGGCACTAATGGAATACAACAGCCAGTTCTATGATGCCACTAAATGGCAGTATTTTTTGCTATCATTATAGCTTATTAAAAACAGAGCAGGAGGGTGTCATGCAGAGGTGCTGCACATAGATTTGCACCAGTGGGGCACTAATGGAGTACAACAGCCACTTCTTGTATGCCACTAGGTACACTGACTGTTTGCTAGTATAATGGCTTAGTTAAAAAGAGTTGGAGTGTGCAATGCAGGCAGACATGCTGCAAATATCTTTCCACTAGTTTGACTACACAAAAGTACAATAGCCACGTTTAGGATGCCACTAGGTACACTGAGTGTTTGCTAGTATAATGGCTTAGTTAAAAAGAGTTTGAGTGTGCAATGCAGGCAGAGGTGCTGCAAATATCTTTGCAATAGTGTGACTAGACAAAAGTACAATAGCCACGTTTAGGATGCCACTAGGTACACTGACTGTTTGCTAGTATAATGGCTTAGTTAAAAAGAGTTGGAGTATGCAGAGGACAGGAGGGTACAGTGCCAGGATTGTGGGGCTCTGGGTAGAGGAATGGAAGCCTGCCTTTCTATTCCCTCCTAATGTTGAAATGCAGCGACGAAATCCCTGACCTTGGCTACACAGACGCTGTCGCTGTTTTCAGGACCTGTCACCTATGGCTCTGACCCTACCGGTTTGAGCCCTTAAAAGGACTGATAGAAAGTGCTCTCCCTAAGCTGTCCAGCGCTGTGTATGGAGCGCATACAGCTGTATCAGCGATAGGACAAAGGACGGAGCTGCGACAGTGATGTCTGACACCAAAGACGCAGAAGAGATAATGGCGTCCTGGAGGAAAATGTCCGGTTTTATAATGCAGGGACATGTGACATGGACATCCTATCACACATGCCGTTGCTTCTCTGGCTAAAAGTCCACTTAGCTGTGTGTGTGTCTGGGATTGGCTGACATGCTGGCCCGCCCCACAAGACGCGCGCACTTAGGGAAGGAAGACAAGGAAAAAAAAAAAAAAAATGGCGATCGCCATTATACAAACAGCAGTGATCTGAAGGCGCTGTTCCCGCACACTATACACTGAAATGTCATAATAGTGTGAGTCACAGAGTGACTTACACTATTACAGCGGAAAGCCAGCTAGGAATTAGCTGTTTTTTTGCTGCTAGAACCGTTCTCGAACGTTTCTAGAACTATCGAGCTTTTGCAAAAAGCTCGAGTTCTAGTTCGATCTAGAACAGGCCCCAAAATCACTCGAGCTTAGAACTGGAGAACCTCGAACCGCGAACCGCGCTCAACTCTAGTCATGAGGTTCGCGCTGGAGGGTCCGGAATTTATTTCGGTACACCTCTGGAGTCAAATGATACTTCCGTATTAGGGCCTGCTTTATGGCCTCATAGTCTCCACTCTGCTCTTGAGGGAGACTGGCAAATGCATCCAGGTCCTTGCCTTGCAGCCCTGGGGTTAAGTATCGTGCCCATTGTGCTGGGGGCAACTGGTACTGCAAGCAAGTATTTTCAAATCCCCTCAGAAAGGTGTCCAAATCCCCGTCCTTTTCCATCACAGGAAAGTGCTCCGGTCGGGGCTTTTAAAGCTGCTGGCATTATTGGACTCGCCGTTCAGTGAGGAAGATGTCTGCTGCCGGGCTTGGATGACCTTCAATTCATGGTCTTTCTGGGCTTGGCGCTCTCGCTCGGTTCTCTCCTGATATTGCTGAATGAGACCCAGCCGTCCCTCCCAGTCATCTGCAGCGAGTTGTAGGGCCATCTGCAGGTAGAAGTCCGTGCTGCTCCGGTCGCTTATCTGCCTTGAAGCTGCAGAAGAGGCCCTGGCTGCAGTATCATCCAGGGCTTGGCTTGTCTCCCTGTCATCAGCACTGGGGGAACAGACTTGCTTTGCATCCCATTGTAACAGTTCTTTAATGAGGTCTCTCTTGTTTTGCCATTGACCTCAATCTCTCTGGTCGTGCAGATGGCAATCAGTCTCCTTCGTCTGCTGGCTGTACCAGGCTTCGGTCAGTGCAGCCATAATCGCCAAATAAAAGATAGGATAGAAAAACGAGAGGGGAGGGGGTCACTGCTACACGTACAGTATTGTTCCTGGTATATTTAAACACTGAGTTCGATCCTCAAAACTTTTGCAAGTTTTTACTGAAAGGGATGATTGCTCAAACCAGATCACTAATGCTCTATATCACACCGCTTGCCACCAATTTGTCACGAACGGCCGGGGCATCACTCCTGATATCCCGCAGCTGTTCGCTGATTTGTCACAAACACAGCTACTCTCTAGCGCCCCCCCTTGTCAGCAGGCCACTTTTGGTATTGCAGGACAATGAACAGAATGAGGCTACTGAGCTGATAATGCCAAATATTGGAGGTCTCACAGCAAGGGTAAATGTATATATCACCGATTCCCGCTAATGGAATATATATATACCTCGGTACCCTTAATGATAGCACTCCAATAATTCTATGCACTAATAATTACGCTGCCACCACCCAGCTTTTTTGGGTTAGCTGGGGACCCGTTTCCGATAGCATAAGGCCCTTCGGGGTTTTGGATTCGTATATAAAGCATGAGGAAACTATTAAATTTTATATATTTAATCCAAGAATAGGCAGTGTTTAAAAAATATACAAGGATTTACAAAAGGGAACAATACAATTGCAGTATAAACAGTTACATAAAAATAAAAGGTATAGAGGTGAAACTTACCAAACTCGTGCCATAGAGGTGACGTCTGAATTTAGGGAGGGAAGGGCCTCCAAGAGAAAAAGATGGTGTAATCGGCCAGCCTCACCACTTACAGATGCCTTCCACTACTGACACCCCCTACAAGAAGCCAGTCTCTCTTATGCCCTTGGGTACCCCCCCTACTCTGTGACCTCATTTTACAGTCTCTTGTGGGCTGTGCCGAGATTGTCCCAAAGGTTCCTTAACTCTAGCTTTTCACATATCTTTGCCCCTGGGCCACACAGGTGAAAGATATTAGCGTCATATTTTATATCTCGATTTTACATTTACATGGATACCAAACACAACGCATCTAGCACGATTTTACTGGCCAATACTAATTTGTCGTGATGGTGGCGATCTCCCCATCAAGCGAAATGGTGCGCTGGGTTCAGCACTCCACAGTGATTCTGGCAATATGTTTATCATTTTTCTAGCATTAACGTAGCGCTTAAAAACTGTTTTACCAGTTTTCCCTCCAACAGAACAAAGGATTGTCTTTCTTTGCATCCTTTGGTTGCAGTTCTACCATCACCCAAAGTCATAAATACCTAAACTTTCAGGCGGATCAGATAATCGTCATGACGATCTGTGGCTGATGGCAGAAAAGAGGGGGGTGAGGACCCTTCAAGAGTTTTACATGCCATCCATCTGCGCACGTGCCCGCTCCCGGCACCATCATTTGAAACTAGGACCGCGGACAAACTGGGTAACCTGCTGCACAGCCGCCCGCACACACAGAGTGGCAGCCAGCAGGCAGCCAGCACAACCTGCGTTCAAGCGGCCGGGTACCTGTGTGTGTGCTGTGTGCGGGCGGCAGTTGGGAGCCTGTATGCGGGAGGCAGCCGGGTGCATATGTGAGGGCGGCAGCCGGGTGCCTGTCGGTGTCGGCTGCCGCCCGCACGCAGGCACAGACACCCGACTGCTGCCCGCATGCAGGCACAGGCACCCGACTGCTGCCCGCGCGCAACCACAGGTACCCGGCTGCCACCCGACTGCACTCACAGGTACACGGACGCTTGTACACAGCCACAGGCACCCGGTCACCCGATCGCCGCACAGACAGGACCCCCAGGTCAAGCTATATTTTGGATTTTAAGCCTCTGATTACACAGGACACAGAGCTCCATTGTACAGAGCAGCATCTCTATTTTCTGTATTCAAGAGAGAGAGGAAAATTTTTTTTTTCTTCTAATAAAATTACTAAAAATAATAAAAAAAAAAGTAGAATAATGCACTTTTATTACACTTTTTATAAAATAATAAAAATCACAAATCAGCAAATAACATGGACATATTTGGTGTCCCTGTAATCGTAACAACCTGAACAACTGGAAAAAAATGGCGCAATTTATTATTTTTCTTTTTATTAAAACCCATAAAAAATGTAATAAAAATGTATCACTGAGGCCGTGTTCACATGTGACGCCCTGGACTAGCCAGGTAGTCACAGTTAGAGCCCCGCACAACACCTGTCCCCTAAAAAGGTGTCATCAGCCAACCATTAAACCACACCAGGGGGGTGGAGCCAGGCAATTGGCCATGCCCACCGAGGAGTTCAGAGGGCCTGAGGCGGGAAACGAGTGAGTTCAGTCAGAGTAGAGAGTGAGTTGAGTCGGAGTAGTGAAGAGGAGTGGAGTGAAGGAGTCTGACAGGTGCCAGGGTTGGAGCCCGGGCACCTTTGGCTCGGAGGCATACAGGAGCTGGGAAGACGTCTCGGTGGAACCATGGTGGACCGGGACAGGGTAGTGGCCCGCCGGTGCCGACCTGGGGAACCGACTCGGAAACTGGAGCACAAAGGGGGGTGTCATGATGTGTTTTGCCATCTCACTGTATTTGCTGTAATACTATGTCTTGGGATGTAAGTGACCATACCCCCCAGCCTGTATCATATTGCAATCAGGCTTCAGCAGTAGCTATTGTCATTGATTTGGTGGGGGTTGCATATATATATTGTTCTTCTCAGCATGGGACTTCTCCAATCTACAACTTGGTAAACAGAACAGAGCCAGCAGTCTAAAGTCCATTCATGCATCAAATGGCCAGGGGGAGGTGTGCCCACCTAAGGGGCTGATCCCAGGAGAGAAGAACATGTTAGAGCAGTTAGTTGGGAGCTGAGTTTTGAAGAGGAAGGGAGCGAGATCTGATTCTGCGGACAGATCTCGCCGTCCAGTGGATTGTGTGGGATTTCTGGGACTCTGAAAAGGACTATTACGTCGTGATCTGGCACTTTGGATTATCGGGAGGTGCCCCCGAATCTGTTTTATTTGGACTTGTTGTGTGCTGTTCCTGTATTCCTGTTAGTAAACCTGTTGGATCATCCTCGGCCTGTTGTCTCTCCTTGCTCTGCTGTACACCTCGTCACAAACTGGTGGCAGCAGCGGGATCAGAGCAGAAGAAATGGAGGACAACGGCCAATCAACGTCTGAAACCAGAACCTCAGGATACAGGAACTGGACTGTGGTGAGCCTACAAACAAAGGCCCGTGAATTAGGTGTCGGCTACAAAGGACTCTCTAAGGAGCAACTAATTGAGGCATTGGAAAACGCTTGCCTGCAAGATGGCACCGATGAACAATTTCCACAGCAAGGGGAGCAAAGACGGGAGCCGGAGGTAAATACCCAAAAAAGTCAATGGGTTGTGTGGTACGAGGAGGAGATGGCCTTGCTGGGAGAGGATACCACCATAGAATATAAGATGGAGGTCATGCGTGGAGCTAAAGAGAAGGAGCGCAGGATGGAGGAGATGGCATTGCTGGATAAGCAGCTCGCTGTGGAAGCCGCGAGAGGTTCCAGACAGACTGTAACCCCAGCACCCATCATGAGGGAACTTCCCAGGGTGTCCCGCAAAGACTTCAAGCAGTTTAATGAGGCTGCTGGTGACATTGAGGGCTTCTTCCAGGACTTTGAGCATCAGTGTCGATTATTGGAAGTCCCAGAAAGGGAGCGCGTCCGGCATCTGGTTGGGCTCTTAGAGGGTGGAGCTGCTGAAGCCTATAGAGCTATGGACCCTCGGTGGAACTGTGAGTATGCGGATATTAAACAGACTATTCTAGAACATTATGCTGTAATGCCAGACACTTACAGGACTCCGTTCCGTACTCTAGCATGTGATGAGGAAGTGTCCTTCAAGATGTATGCCCACAAACTCAAACATCTGTGGCATCGTTGGTTGGAGGCAGAGGAGGCCTTAACCTTGGAGACCGTCCTCCAGGTCCTCCTAAAAGAGCAGTTTTACTTCAAGTGCCCCGCTGAAATCCGGGAATGGGTGCGTGAAAGGAGACCAGCCACTGTGGAGGAAGCTGCAGCTCTAGCTGATGAGGCTCTCACCATCAAGCCTCAGTGGAAAAAACTACTACCCAGTGAGAAGAAAACCACCAAACCCCCAACGCTGGCGGCTCCTGGTCCCTCTGGCCCCAATGTTCACCATCACCCTAGACCATCAACTCATGGGGACCTTCGTGTGACTGTGCCTCGCATTACTCATGCTCCACCTTTGGGAATACGACGTGGAGGAAGAATCCCAGAGCGCAGATGTTATGGGTGTGGGCAGCCTGGGCACATGCAATTCCAATGTCCAGGTGTTCGGAGACAGAACAGCTACAGACCGCCTTTGCCTGTTCATTATCTACAGACACCTTCACCAGGAGAAGAGCTGGATTCTGTGCCTGATGACTTGCCAAGTGACTCAGATATCCTGGCTCCCCTACCCGGAGTCTATGGGGTGCGAGCTCCAGCCACCTGTTCTTCTGATCTTCAGGGCAAACATCTACAGGAGGTCGTGCTGGATGGCCAAAAAGTTGTTGGCTTCCGTGACACTGGGGCTTTCCTCACTATAGCCGATCCCCGAGTAATTCAACCACAAGCAATTCAAAAGGGACCAGGAATTGCCATTGAACTGGCAGGAGGTACCCAGAGATATATTCCAAGAGCGAGTGTGACCCTGGATTATGGCTTTGGGGCAAAACAATGTGTGGTCGGTGTGATGAGCGGCCTCCCTGCAGACGTTCTTCTAGGAAATGATGTGGGGAATCTTCATTGCCACTTTGTCGGTGCGGTAACCAGAAGTCAAGCCAAGAGAGCAGCCCATGTGGACGTGTACAACCCATCCATGGAAATGAGGCCACCAGAACTGCCATTACAGCCGGTGAGTGATTCTTCTTGTGGGGATAATATGAATGTTACTTGGGATAAAGTTCAGTTTAGACAAGAAGTAGAGACTGACCCCACCCTTGCTAGTTTTAGAGCCCGAGCTGAAATAGGGCAGCTAGGGGAGAACGGAGAAAGAATTATCAGAGAAAATGGACTTCTGTATCGGGTTGTCAATGCCGACTCCCTAGATAAGCCCTGGACTTATAGCAAACAGCTGATTGTTCCTCAGAAGTACAGAATTCCCCTATTACACCTGGCTCATGACATTCCTATGGCTGGCCATCAAGGCAAAACCCGCACCGAGAGACGATTGACTCAAACTTTTTATTGGCCGGGGATTTCCCAAGCAGTGGCGCATTTCTGCCGAACTTGTGACATATGTCAGCGTAGAGGGCGACCCGGAGATCACCCAATGGCACCCCTGCAACCGCTCCCTATAATAGAAGAACCCTTTCAAAGAGTAGCTGTTGATATCATTGGACCTCTGGCTAAACCAAGTAAATCTGGAAAGTAGTACATTCTCACTGTTGTGGACTATGCCACCCGATATCCAGAAGCCGTGGCCTTGTCAAATATCTCTGCAGCCAAGGTGGCCGAGGCCTTAGTTATTATTTTTACCAGAGTAGGATTCCCCAGTGAGATCTTGTCGGACCAAGGCTCCCAGTTTATGTCAGAGTTGGTCCAGTGTCTGTGGCGCACCTGTGGAGTACGAGCGATCCGAACGACCCCGTATCATCCCCAAACAAATGGACTTTGTGAACGATGCAACGGCACTCTGAAGAATATGCTGAGGGCCTTCACGGACCGAGATTCAGACTGGGAGAAGTACCTACCCCATCTCTTGTTTGCCTATCGGGAAGTTCCCCAGGAGTCCACTGGGTTCTCCCCCTTTGAACTACTCTATGGAAGAAAGGTCCGAGGACCCTTAACCCTGCTCAAGGAATACTGGGAGGGGCAAGTTGAAGATACAGGAACCCCTGTTGTCCCTTATGTCCTAAAGCTGCGAGAAACCCTGGCCCAACTTGCTAGTTTTGCCCAGAGTCATTTGCGTATGGCTCAAACCAGACAGAAGATATGGTATGACCGTAAAGTACGCTATCGGGAGTTTGTAGAAGGACAACAAGTCTTAATGATTGTTCCTCATCGGCAGAATAAACTGCAGACCACATGGGAGGGTCCCTTCCAGGTTCTCAGAAAACTGAATGATGCCAATTACCTTCTTGCTTTAGATGATCAGGGGCTAAGGCAAAAGACTGTCCATGTGAATATGATTGAGTACCATGACCGGCACATTCCAATGATAGCAAGCTGTCGGTTGGCTTCAGAAGATGGTCAAGAGGATGAGGACTCTCTACCTGATCTCGTGGAAGCAGCGAGAGCCCCATCCACTGTGGAACAGGTTCCCCTGGGAGATCACCTGGACTCCTTACAGAAAATCCAGATGCTGGAAGTGCTTCAACAGAGACTGGCTGCTTTCTCATCCCAACCAGGTCGAACCACCGTCACCCAACATCATGTGGACACTCAGGGCATCCGTCCCATACAACTGGCTCCTTACCGGGTACCTGAATCAGTTCGAAACACCATGCAGCACGAACTGGAGGAGATGTTACAGCTTGGGGTAATCCAGGCCTCCCATAGCCCTTGGGCCTCCCCTGTGGTGTTAGTACCCAAGAAGGATGGGAGTACTCGATTTTGTGTGGACTATCGGCGACTAAACGACCATACCGTCAGCGATCCTTACCCAATGCCTCGTATTGACGAACTTCTAGACCGACTGGCTGCGTCCCGATATGTCACTACCTTGGATCTCAGTAAGGGATACTGGCAGATCCCTCTAACGGATGAAGGGAGAGAACGGTCCGCTTTTATAACCCCCTTTGGTCTGTATGAATTTCTAAGCATGCTTTTTGGAATGAAAAATGCCCCGGCCACCTTCCAGAGAATGGAGGACCAGATCCTCCGGGGATGTGGTGACTTTGCTTGTGCCTACTTGGATGATATCGCCGTCTTCAGCCACACATGGGAGGAACATCTGAATCAAGTAGACATTATTTTGGACCTGATTCTGGCAGCCGGCCTAACTATTCGACCCGATAAATGCCAATTGGGGATGGGTGAAGTCCAATATCTAGGGCATAGAGTGGGAGGAGGGAAGCTCCGTCCTGAGCCTGCCAAAATCCAGGCTATTAGAGACTGGCCTGTACCCCAAACTAAGAAACAAGTTATGGCTTTTCTGGGCACTGCCAGTTATTACCGAAAATTTGTTTCTCATTTCAGTACTGTGGCCAAGCCTCTTACCGACCTGACCAAGAAAACAATGCCCCGGCTGGTGATCTGGACTCCAGCCTGTGATGAGGCTTTTAACCGGCTGAAGGACGCTCTGGTCTGCGATCCTGTCCTGGCTGCTCCAGACTACAAGCGGAGATTTATTGTGCAAACGGACGCCTCTGCTTATGGACTGGGAGCTGTCCTCAGCCAGGTGAATGCAGCTGGGGACAAACACCCCATTGCCTACCTCAGCAGGAAACTGCTGGACCGAGAAGTGGCCTATGCAACTGTTGAAAAAGAATGTCTGGCTGTAGTGTGGGCCCTTAGGAAACTACGGCCGTATCTGTATGGGCGAGAATTCACTGTGGTTACTGATCACAATCCCCTCACCTGGCTGAACAGAGTCTCTGGGGACAATGGACGATTACTGCGATGGAGCCTGGCTCTGCAGCCCTATAACTTTACCATACAATATAGAAGGGGCAGCCAACACCAAAATGCAGATGGACTGTCCAGGCAAGAGGAGCCTTGAGTCCTGTCAGCCATGCCTGCGTGTACTTAACCAGCGACCTGTAGAGGTCCCTAGTACGTACACAAGTTGGGAGGGGAAGGAATTGTCATGATGTGTTTTGCCTTCTCACTGTATTTGCTGTAATACTATGTCTTGGGATGTAAGTGACCATACCCCCCAGCCTGTATCATATTGCAATCAGGCTTCAGCAGTAGCTATTGTCATTGATTTGGTGGGGGTTGCATATATATATTGTTCTTCTCAGCATGGGACTTCTCCAATCTACAACTTGGTAAACAGAACAGAGCCAGCAGTCTAAAGTCCATTCATGCATCAAATGGCCAGGGGGAGGTGTGCCCACCTAAGGGGCTGATCCCAGGAGAGAAGAACATGTTAGAGCAGTTAGTTGGGAGCTGAGTTTTGAAGAGGAAGGGAGCGAGATCTGATTCTGCGGACAGATATCGCCGTCCAGTGGATTGTGTGGGATTTCTGGGACTCTGAAAAAGACTATTACGTCGTGATCTGGCACTTTGGATTATCGGGAGGTGCCCCCGAATCTGTTTTATTTGGACTTATCGTGTGCTGTTCCTGTATTCCTGTTAGTAAACCTGTTGGATCATCATCGGCCTGTTGTCTCTCCTTGCTCTGCTGTACACCCCGTCACAGGGGGTACTCAGACCCTGAAACGAGGTCCAGAAGCCACTGGACTGAGTTAATTAACTGATTGCGGTCTGGACTATAGGTCCTTTCTCACCCAAAGTTCCGACTGAAGACAACAGCCCAATGAGGGGGATAGAAAGCCACCGCACAGGCAGAGAGATCCCACGGGCCAGCGTCTGCAGGCAAAAGGGCTCTCCCGACATCCACAAAGCCGAGGAGCGGACTTCCGACGCTGAAGCGCAGGTAGCCCACAAAGTACACATCACTGTGCAGGAAGAAGGCAGGGACCACCAACTGGGTGGGGAACCAGACGCAGCTGGCTGCGGGCACCGACTACCATCAACTTGGTTTACCAGAGACTCGTGTGTGTAACTAATCGTGAGTACAACAGTGCCCTCCGGCCGCGCACCTCCCTGCACCGCCCAACATACCCCCAGTGGGTCCCGGAGCCACCACCCCTGCCCACGGAGGGGTTAACATCTTGCTGTGTAACATCTTCCCCCGGGTGCCCAGTAACCGCAGCGGTGGTGTCCACCTTCACCACAACCCGTGGGTGGCGTCATGAACTCCAACGCGGCTCCGGCCGTACACCAATGTCCCCCCCCTGAAAACCGCCAGCCCCCCTTTCAAATCGAAGTGGTCCACGGGGTCCCCGGGTCCGGAGACGCTCAAGCCATCAACCGGCGAGTCCGGATCCAAGCGGCTCGGTTGCCACCGAGCACGGGGCGGTACACACACGTAGTGTAAATGCTGCTTTTTTGCTGCAGGTGTCTGCACCACGAGCCCAATAACAATCTTGTCTGATTATTGCGTGTTTGCGATATTTTTTATGCAATGTTCTCTTATTTGATACGTTTGATGCAGATGTGAATCCTGAAGATTATAAAGAAAAAAAAAACACCAAATCCGCACAGTTCAGCAGCGACTTTAGACACCAGGGGTGGAGATTTCATGACGTCTCATCCACTTTACTTGGACATTTAGTCCGTGTTCACATGTGGTGTAAATGCTGCATTTTTTTTGCTGTTTTTTTCACATTTACAGTATTCTGCTGTGTTTTAATTGTCCAAGCAAAGTGGATGTGATTTCATGAAAAGACGCTGCTGAACTCTGCAGTTTTTTTTGGGGGGGGGGGATTTCTCTGGATGTTTCTATGTGGAGCTTAAAAAAATGCAGGAAAAAGCTTCTCTTTACAATAAAAACACTTAAATACACAGATTTACATCTGAACCAAAAACACATTAAATAATGGAGAAAAGGCAGAAAAAATGCAGCAAAAATGGAAAAATCAGAGATTGTTATTGTGTAGTTTGGTGCAGACAGCGGCAGAAATAAAGAAACAGAATTTATGCAACGGGTGAACACGTCTTTATAGACACAAATAAGCAACATGTCATACAGTGACACATAAATATAAGAAAATTCTGGCTGCTATGACTATTAACGAACAGTCCAGGACATCTGCTGAATGACCCTTACTGACAAATGGGTGTGACTAGGGGTGTGGCTAGGGGCGTGGTCAAAATTTGTCCCTACTTTGTCCCTCTTTCCTTTCTTCAAAAGTTGGGAAGTATGCATATGTCCACATCCGCCACATTCATACTAGTGATGTGTCGGTCGCGAACAATCCGACACCAAGATCCAGATCACCAGTGTGAGACACTAAAATCTCTAAGCGGCTTTATTCGCTGCCAAAACCCCGCCCACCTGCGGATAAACTCCACCTACTCAACAATCTAAATGGTTGCTTGTAAGTGGGCGGGGTTTAGCCAGGGTGGGCGTGGTTTTGGCGGCGTTACTATAATCTTAAATATGTGTTCACCTGGGGTGAACACATTTAATAAGGAGCCAAGAACGATCTGAAAGATCCGGCTCTTTTTGGTGAGCGGAGCCATGGGAACCGGATCACCAAAAAGAGCCTGACTGGCCTTCACTAATTCATACGTTGCAAAAGGCTTTTGCAAATACAAAGCAGGACTCTAGAGATTAGTACTGCCTGATACAGTCAGAGCATGTTTTCAGCTGGGTTAGAGGTGGCCCAGTAACATATGTTTGGGAGAGACTGCTCTTACTTATACATTTGGGTGGTCCTTCCCTCACTGAAACTCATATAGTTGAATACATGTTCCATAGCAGGTTAAATATGGAACATGTATTCAACTATATGGACATAGTGGCTTGCCACCAGGATGTCTCTCAAATTTTTAGCACGACGTGCTGTAACCAGCGGGGTCTGTGGGAGGAAGTCCAACAGAACGGGATCTGACAGGAGTACCGGCCAGTGCTTATTAAGAATCCCCCTCACAGTACCCCACTCATGGTTAAAGGTGCCAATGAAACGCAGTTCGGGCTCCGAAGGACCTCTCCTGGACATATATGAGAGTAACTGAGATCTAGGGGTATTCCTAGCATGAAGATACCCCCTTTTAATGGCCCGATTTACTGTAGCCTCGATCCTGGAAACGGCGACGGAGATCGGCAGACTGATGTTCGAAGGCGGTGTCCGACGAGCAAATTCGCTTCATCCTAAGGAACTGGCCGGTCGGTACGGCCCAGATGGTGGAGGGGGTATGAGCAGAGGAAGCATGCAGCAGTGCGTTGACTGATGTGTCCTTTCTATGAACGTCAGTGTGTATGACTCGTTCAGGACCAACTGAGATTTTGATGTCTAAAAAGTCAACGCAACTGCTGCTATGCTTATGCGTCAATTTGATGTTAAAAATGTTATTTAATTCCCCCATGAACATCTCAATCTGCTCCACAGTGCCCTGCCAAAAAATCAAAATTATATTAATAATAAAATTACACTTATTTTCTGCACCATTTAAGACTCTTTTTTTTTTTCTCTTGCTTAAAAATGTTTGTTTGAGTCTGTGCTATGGTCTTACGGACCAACTTGGGCTAAATTATGCCCAGTCTAAACAGTTACATTGCTGTATGGGGACCCCTATATTTAACATGTTTGCTTTCTGTGTTTTTCACAGTTTCCCTTAAAGCAACTATGGACTTCAGGGCACGTGATCGTGCGTGGAGTACCAGGTTTGACGACCTTCTGTGCAAATCCAGCGAAACTAACCCTCCCGGTGATGATGTCTGCCCCCAGGATATTCTCGTCTCACGATACAGGGACCTTCTCAAAAAGAGATTAAGGTTGTCATGGAATCGGGCACTTCTCATTAGGTACCTGGAGAAGGATATGATCCCCCGGGGTCTGAGGATCCAGATCTTCCCATCTTTTCCCATTGATGAGGAGGAATTTAGGGATAGATAGGAGGATCTGGCCTAGACCTGCTCTAAGGGTTTTTTGACACTACTTAAAGATCATAATAGCCGTTCCTTGACAACCATGGAAGCTGATCTGGAGACCATTGAAAAATCTCTTAAGAAAAGGTGTACTCCTGAACAGCTTTCCAAGATTAATGAGGACATTGAGAAGGAACTTTCCCGTATTGAGAAGGAGACTAAACATTACAAATTACGTAAATTTAATAGGGACACTGCGGACTACGCCTCCCACAGTGCCTACAGGTGGCATTCTGGTTTTCCCAGAGGACGTGGTGGCTTGCGACTTAGGGTCCCTCCTCGGGATCGGTCCCCCTCCGCACGCTCCCTTACTTCTGGCGAGGGATCTTCATCTGAGGCATCTGGTGGCACACTTGATGTGGATGAGAGTGTCGGCGCCAGGATTAAAGGTCGTCGCAAGCAACAACCTGCGTGGAAGAAACCCTACCAGTACGTGGACAACCGTCTTCAAATTATTAATCTTTCTAATCGTGTGCTTACGGATTCCCAGATTGAGGAAGGATTATCTTTTTCACCAACTAACGGTTTCCATCTCTTTACAGCGGTAAAAGATATTAACTTCTTCACCAGAAGAATACTCCTCAAACGTCTACACCACAGGAAGGGTATGGAGGTGGACAGTCCCTTGGAAAAAGAGGCACTTCGGGCTCTTGAGGACCTCCTACGTGAACAGACCTCTCTACATGCAGGTGTGTTTCCTGACTCTCTACTGCCCAGATCGACCAGATTCCCCCCCTTGTCCCCCTGTCCATCATTGGAAGTATTTGTAAGGCTAGTCACCAGTGATTTCAAAAAGATCCCAACAAGAAGAACTAGGGACAATCTTATACATAAACAGCGTATGGCACTGGAAGAACTACGCTCCTACAATGATATTGTCATTAAGGCAGCGGACAAGGGGGGTAATGTTGTGATCTGGGCAGTGGAAAAGTACGAAAATGAGGCAACTGAGGGATAGGGACACCTACATGAGACTATCTAGTAGCCCCCTTAACACCTATTCCAAAGAGCTGGCCCACATCCTGGAGGCGGCTATGGAGAAAGGCATTATAGACCAGAAGATGTTTGATGGACTCTCCAACAAGACACCTAAAATCCCTTCTTTATATTTTTTGCCGAAAATCCACAAAGATCCTGTCAATCCTCCGGGGCATCCTATCGTGTCCAGCATTGAGGGGCTGTGTGAACCCATTTGTAAATTGGTTGATTTCTATCTAAAACCCCTGGTTGAGACACTCCCTTCGTATGTCAAGGACACAATGGACGTCCTAAACAGGATTGACGGTATCTTTGTGGAGGACAACGTTTTGATTGTCACAGTCAACGTGGAGAGTCTGTATACTTGCATCCGACATGAGGACGGTCTGGCGGCGGTTCGCTTTTTCCTGGGAATGGACGGTCGCTGCGGCAGGATGGGGGACTTTATTCTCGAGCTGTTCCTCTTTGCCCTCACTCATAATTTTTTTGTGTTTAATGATCGATATTACCTTCAGGGGCATGGCACTGCGATGTACGCCAACCTCTTCCTAGGTTTTTGGGAGAGGTTGGTTTTTGGTGACGGAGGTGCGGGGGCTGGCGCCCATGTGCAGTGCTGGCTAAGGTATATCGACGATATTTTGATTTTTTTTGTCAGGGCACTGTGGAGCAGCTTGAGATGTTCATGGGGGAATTAAATAACAACATTTTTAACATCAAATTGACACATAAGCATAACAGCAGTTGCGTTGACGTTTTAGACATCAAAATCTCAGTTGGTCCTGAACGAGTCATACACACTGACGTTCATAGAAAGGACACATCAGTCAACGCACTGCTGCATTCTTCCTCTGCTCATACCCCCTCCACCATCCGGGCCGTACCGACCGGCCAGTTCCTTAGGATGAAGCGGATTTGCTCGTCGGACACCGCCTTCGAACATCAGTCTGCCGATCTCCGTCGCCGTTTCCAGGATCGAGGCTACAGTAAATCGAGCCATTAAAAGGGGGTATCTTCGTGCTAGGAATACCCCTAGATCTCAGTTGCTCTCATATAAGTCCAGGAGAGGTCCTTCGGAGCCCGAACTGCATTTCATTGGCACCTTTAACCATGTGTGGGGTACTGTGAGGGGGATTCTTAATAAGCACTGGCCGATACTCCTGTCAGATCCCGTTCTGTTGGACTTCCTCCCACAGACCCCGCTGGTTACAGCACGTCGTGCTAAAAATTTGAGAGACATCCTGGTGGCGAGCCACTACGTCCCTCCCATCTGCAATCCCTTTGGCACTAGGAGCCCAATGGTTGGCTGCCACAAATGTGGCCACTGTTTGGCGTGTAGAAACGTGGTCCGCAGTATGACTTTCCATTCTTCCGATGGGGCGAAGACATTTCAGATTAGGAAGTATATTACGTGCAGTTCCACGTATGTGGTGTACTTTGCTGTTTGCCCATGTTCCCTGATCTATGTGGGGCTCACTTCCCGTGAGCTCCGCATCAGGGTCAGGGAACATGTCCGTGACATTGAGGCAGCCAAGTCAGTCACGGACAACACATTACTTAAAACACTGCCCCGCCACTTCAAGGCCCACCACGGCTGTGAATCTGCACGATTGGAGGTGCGGGGCATTGACATGGTGAACAGCGGGTCCAGGGGTGGTAATCTTAAGAAAGCACTAGCCCAATGTGAGGCTCGTTGGATCCACCACCTGGACACGCTGGTTCCAAAAGGACTTAATGAATCATTGAGTTTTGCCCCATTCCTCTGACAATTTATTCCTCCAGTTTTCATCATCACCGGTTTGGTTTTATATTCATCTTAGGGTTTGTCTGTTTTTATTCTTATCCTAGTTTTTATTCTCTATTGTCTCTGCTTTCCCCTTCTCTCTCATCATATGCCATGCCCGTATCTGTATCCCAGGAGATAAAAAAGGAATAAAATATCATAAAAATCCAATGTATCCACTATTTGTGCCCAGTTTTGTAATCTCTATACTTTTTATGTATTATTTTCCAGCACTTTGTTTGTCTGGACTGTTGTCCCTCTCTTCTTTTTGGAAATTGGACTTTTGCCTCTTTCGGATTTACTGTACTATGACAGCATGCAAGTTATTAAGAATACCGGACCTGGCCTCTGCATTCGCGCTATGTTTATATTGCTTTCATATATTCACCTATGTTGCTAAGTATTTCTCTGTATTCCTGTGAGATCCACTGTCCGGCTCCTATGTTTACATTCCCTATGTTTACTTACCTCTATACACGCAGCACGCCTGTGTCCTCCTGTTGCTGACGCGCCCGCCGTCGCTATGGGGGCTGCGCTCTCGCGGGAGCGGGATGACGCGTCCCCGCTCCCACACGTGCGCATTGCCGCCCGACGGCTGGCCCGCCTTCACCATGATGCCGCTGGCGCATGTGCGCGTCACTCAAGGAGGTGACGTATGCGGAAGTATAGTGGGCACAACATATAAAAAACCCCTGGATACAACGAGCATGGCGCTGCCTTCTCCCTCCCTGAGGAAACCGAAGTTGGGTATTCCACCCCAAGTAGGCAAAACGTACGTTAGTGGGGGTATGGGGCAGCTCCTTTTTCACATTCTCAGGACTATGCACTGGCCACTTTATCTTGACTTAGCAATTGCTCCATTCATTGATCTGACCTGGTTTTGTTGACTCATTGGGGATGCCTGGACGGGCTTATGTGGAAAATATCTATTGCTCATGCACTTGCACTTTATAATATATTTATTGCCTGTATTATCCTTGTCACCCACCACTGCTATGTTACTGTAACGGGGTGCCAGGGGTGCCTCCGGGCTTGTAGTCGTGGCCCTTGCTGACAGGCTTACCCCTGGACCCGCCGTCACTACCGGGACGGGAGATGTCTTGGTGGGGCAGAGTGTGGTGGTGGTGTAGGTGTTATCCGGCGCACAAACACGCTTCAGGCAGGGTACAGTGCAAGAAACAAGCATTCTTTTATTCTTCACAGATAAAAGTCCCGACAAAGCAATCCGGTCAGCAATAAATCTGGCAGATGACAATTCCTGTGGAGCTGGGGAACACCCTGACCAAACGTCACCTCTGGTGGGGTTATGCCCTCCGTACTCTACTTCCTTCGGGTCACCCACTCTTCAGCCAAGCATACACCGGACCCACACCGGCAGAATAGGCTCTGAGGTTACGTCCACCTCCTTATCTCCGGTGTCCCTTGATGGTTCGCTCACACTCTGCCCGACGTGCACACACTGCTGTCCCGGATGCTACTTCTCACAGAGTCCCAAACAAAGCCATAAGGCGATGGTACACTTTCTTAGCTGGGGGAAGCCTGTCCTTGCGTCTCCTCCAGTGGTAATGTGCCTGACTACTCCACTTCGTCCGGCTCCCACTTCTGGCTACCCACAGCCCGGACCCACACCGGACTGCTTCACACTATGAGGTTACGCTCGCTCCTTTTCTCACCGGCTTCCCTGCTTTCCAGCTCCCTTCTTTCTTTCTTGCTTTCTGCCCACTCAGCTCCACACTCTGCCCCTGGCTGTTGCTTCTCTCCCGTCCCGGACACAACTGCTCTCTCTGGCCCCCACCTTTTCTAGCACCTTGTCTCCTCCCTCCCCTTTCTGCTCTGTTTCTGTGGTGACAGCCGTCCCACCCGGCCACTAGGGGAACCACCTGACACATCACATAAAAACATTAAAACACTTTTAATAATAACATTTCCGGGTTAACTGTGCTCCCTTTGTAGGGGGTCTGCCCACCCACTACATACCTCCCCTCTTAAAGCCTGAGCCTCCCGGCAAGGCTCTTAAACACATAAACACATAAAAACCTTTTGGGTCAGTCCTCAACAGCGGCACCAGTTCAGCGGCGCTCCTTCTTTTGAGGGGCGCTTGATGGCGCAGCAGCGCTCCCGGTCTCTGGATAGCGCCCGGAGGCTCAACAGCGCTCCCGGTCTTTGCTGGAGGGCAACAGGCCCGTCAACGTTAAAGAAACTTCTGCCGGCTGAACGGTGCCGGACTTAAACAACAGATCAGCAGTGGTGACTTACTCTGGGGGCCAGGCCCTCTTCCCTTCCTCCGCTTGGGTCTGGATGTATGCCCCTAGGGATTGTCCCGGCTGCTGACGGATCCTCTGTAAGGACGCAGGGACGTAGGACGGCTCCACAGGCGCAGCTGCTGCAGCTCCTCTCGGTGGTGAAGGCGTCGCCGCCCCTGACAATCTTGCTGGTAACGGCGGCGGTGTCAATGCTGAGACTGGGTAGAGTGGAGACGGGTCCTCGTTTCCCGCTCTTAAACAGACTCCACCCCCAGCCCCACGCATCATCTTGACTCCTCCGCTGGGGTACTTCTTCTTCTTCTTCCGTGTCCTGGAGCTGGCGCCTCCCCTCTTTGGGCGGAGTACTCCGGCCTTCTTCTTCGGCACCGGCCAGCCCCAGGCTCTTCTTTTGGCGCCAATTCTGCGCGCGCCTTCTGTGTCTTCACAGACAACGGCCATCTTGCCGCCATCTTGTGCCCGGTCCTTCACCTCAGGCACCGTCTCCTCTTCCCACCATGGGACTGCAAATCTTCGCTGAGAGTCCGGATCAGGGGCCCTCGGCACCACTTGGTCTCCATCTTCTTGGAGCGGGTCCCCTGGCATACGATCCGCATCCTGCCGACTACGCCACATGTAACGGGGTGCCAGGGGTGCCTCCGGGCTTGTAGTCGTGGCCCTTGCTGACAGGCTTACCCCTGGACCCGCCGTCACTACCGGGACGGGAGATGTCTTGGTGGGGCAGAGTGTGGTGGTGGTGTAGGTGTTATCCGGCGCACAAACACGCTTCAGGCAGGGTACAGTGCAAGAAACAAGCATTCTTTTATTCTTCACAGATAAAAGTCCCGACAAAGCAATCCGGTCAGCAATAAATCTGGCAGATGACAATTCCTGTGGAGCTGGGGAACACCCTGACCAAACGTCACCTCTGGTGGGGTTATGCCCTCCGTACTCTACTTCCTTCGGGTCACCCACTCTTCAGCCAAGCATACACCGGACCCACACCGGCAGAATAGGCTCTGAGGTTACGTCCACCTCCTTATCTCCGGTGTCCCTTGATGGTTCGCTCACACTCTGCCCGACGTGCACACACTGCTGTCCCGGATGCTACTTCTCACAGAGTCCCAAACAAAGCCATAAGGCGATGGTACACTTTCTTAGCTGGGGGAAGCCTGTCCTTGCGTCTCCTCCAGTGGTAATGTGCCTGACTACTCCACTTCGTCCGGCTCCCACTTCTGGCTACCCACAGCCCGGACCCACACCGGACTGCTTCACACTATGAGGTTACGCTCGCTCCTTTTCTCACCGGCTTCCCTGCTTTCCAGCTCCCTTCTTTCTTTCTTGCTTTCTGCCCACTCAGCTCCACACTCTGCCCCTGGCTGTTGCTTCTCTCCCGTCCCGGACACAACTGCTCTCTCTGGCCCCCACCTTTTCTAGCACCTTGTCTCCTCCCTCCCCTTTCTGCTCTGTTTCTGTGGTGACAGCCGTCCCACCCGGCCACTAGGGGAACCACCTGACACATCACATAAAAACATTAAAACACTTTTAATAATAACATTTCCGGGTTAACTGTGCTCCCTTTGTAGGGGGTCTGCCCACCCACTACATTACTATGACCGGTCTTTTCTTTGTATTACCTGTTTTGAATGTCCTGATTATGTGATTCACTACCCTTTGTGCTTTTATCTTTTTGTTTTGCTGGCTGCACTTATATACAGAAAATGATATTAATAATAAAATTACACTTATTTTCTGCACCTTTATGTTCCATAGCAGTTTACAATGTGCCCATTGTAGCATTGGGCTTTACCCTTCTCTGGTGTGCCGCCCCTGCAGCAGTCGAACTGCTCGGATCCGGGGTCTCCGGACCCGTGTGCTTACGGCCTCTCAAATGTAAAGGGAGTATTTACAGGGAATAAATGTTCGTGACACCACCTGCAGGTTGCGGTAAGGGGAGTGCCGCCGCTGCCGAAGGGAGTACCAGGGCAGATGGTGTGGGGGCAGCAAAGTGTCAGTCCCTCTGCAGGTAGGGACTGCTCCGGACAGTGGGGGTTTTTGGTGAGTGGGTGGCTCGGCCTTGGAAAAGCAGGGTGCAGGGGTCAGATTACTGCGGTAGTCTTGGTGCTGGATTAGGGGGAATAAGCAGACACTCACACAGATGGTAAACCAAAGTCTCTAGGTACCGAAGTTCCTGCGGGGGGAGCCCGTCCAGGTTCCGCTCCCACCAATGTCACTTGGTATGACCGGAGCCCTGCTTCCGTGCACAAATTGATTGACCGTTGTGGCCCCTCGGCTTGAATCTTTCGAGGCCCCGCTACCCGTGTGTATGGCAGCTGTGCTATTGATGGCTGGCACTTGGGATTATAGTGGGTTGTGAACTTTGGAGAACCCTATCCCACGCGTTGTGCTGATTCCTTCAATCTCTGAGCTCTTGGGGAAAGTTCATAAAGAGACTATCCTTCACAGGAACAGGTTAATTATCAAGGCGCCTGAAGCTCTTCCCTGATCTATGGTCCTGTACCCCACCGTGCTCGGTACCGGTAAGGTAGTTGGGCTTTCTGGAGCCGACAGTCCTCCTAGACTATGTCCGTCATACCCCTGTCCAGTGTTCCTGATACCAGTCCCTGACTCCTGTGGTCCCAGACCACCGTCTGTGACCCAACCTGTTGCCTCCCTGGGAGCTACAGCTCCCCAACTCCTCACTCTTTGAGGGCTAACTCTCAACTCCTTGTCTCTCCTCCCACCAGTCTGCCTGACATCTAGGTGGGTGGCCCTGCTCCAACTTGACCAACCAACTGGTGTGTCTGTACAGGTCATGGTGTGAGGTGTGGTTGGGATTTGTAGTGCGGATATTAGTGACACTGTTGTTGGGAACCTGGAACCATGGGGGGTAGGCCCTGCACCCTGGGAGACAGGATGTAGTTCCCTGTACCACCCTGATGCTTACTTACACATGAACTGTGCCATGTGGGCCAAGCTGTAAACAGGCAAAGGTTCTGTGTCCCCACCAGGAGGAACAATACCCATCCTCTCCTCACGTTGACTCGCCTCCTCCTCCACCTCCTCCTCTCCAGCCCATCCATGCTGGACAGACATGATGTTGGGGTTGAGTGTCCCCTGTATAGCATTGGGAGTCCCCTCAGTACCACATAAAAACAAGTCCTCTCCCTCCTTATCCTCCTCATCATCACCCAATGTTGCCTCAGAATATTGGCTGGGCTGGGTAGTATCACCCATTGGGAAATCTGATCCCATAGCCACATGCTGGGCACGCACAGCTTCCTCTTTGAGATTATGCAGTGATTGTTTCAACAGGCACAGCGGCGGGATGGTTAAGCTGATAATAGCCTGATCACCACTCACGAGCTTGGTGTAGTACTCAAAGTTCTCAAGAACCTCTCAAATATCAGCGATCCACTCCCACTCGACAGTTATGTGGGGTGGCTGACTCCCAGTCTGATGGGCATGTTGAAGGTGGTATTCAGCAACAGCCCTCTGCTGCTCACTAATCCTCGCCAACATATGATATGTAGAGTTCCACCGCATGGGCAGGTTGCACATGACTGTGATGAGGCGTTATTGAATGTTCTCAGTGAGAGGAACAAAATTATAATCTTGTGATACCTTTTAATGGCTAACTAAAATAAAATAAAGTGATGTTACAAAGCAAGCTTTCGAGACATCTCAGGTCCCTTCATCAGGCATGGTATGACAAAATATCTGAAACATTCAATAATTTTTCAACTGGCTAACACGGTACCAAAACCTTTTCACTTGTAACTAAAAATGGAGGATACCAGAATGTACTAAAAAAAAATTCAGATATTTTGTCATTCCATGCCTGATGAAGGGACTTGAGATGTCTCGAAAGGTTGCTTTGTAACACTTTATTTTATTTTAGTTAGCCATTAAAATGTATCACAAGATTATAATTTTGTTCCTCTCACTGAGAACATTCAATAATTTTTCAACTGGCTAACACGGTACCAAAACCTTTTCACTTGTGATGAGGCAGAAACGCTGGTAGAAGTTGGGCCCGCTATTCTTGTCGTGGGTAGGATGTGAGATGTTACAGTTTGCGACTTTGTCCCAGCCTCCACCAGGTTAACCCAATTTGCCATGACAGATGTGTATCGTCCCTGTCCACAACAACTTGTCTACATGTTTGTTGTTAGGTGGACCTTCCTGATTACGGCATTGGTCAGAGCACAGTTGAGATTGTTTAACACATGCTTGTGTAACCACGCAAAATAGTAGCGGCTGGGAATACTGTGTCGTGGGGCAGCCACAGCCAAGAGATCACGGAAATACTGTGTTTCCACAAGCCTAAATGGCAACATCTCCACGGCTAGCATTTTGGCAATGTGCGAGTTTAGGTTTTATACCCATGAGTGCATGGATGGATATTTACGCTTCCTTTCCAAGCTCTCAGGAACAGACAACTAGATGCTTCTCTGGGACAAGGAAGTGGATGTGGTTGATGTTTGCGGTGTCTGTGCAATCACAGCTTGTGGGCAGGATGTATGAGAGCCTGCTTCCTGGACAGCAGATTGTGAAGGATGTAGCACTGGTGACATGGCAGTGGTTTGACCTGCAGACACAAATTTGGTACCCTGGTGTTCTGCCCACCTACTGTCTGTCTGCAGTTTCCAACGTCATGTCTGCTCTCTATGTAAAACTTAACTTTCCAAAACTGAACTACTTCTATTCCCTCCATCTTCTAACCTCCCCCTCTCTTGGTGTGTGCTACTACGATAATAACTCCTAGGCAGCAGGCTCACTGTCTGGGGTTATGCTCGACACCGATCTCTCCTTTACCTCTTGTATACAATCTCTACAATGGCCGCTCCTGTCATTTGCACCTCGAGAACATCTCTAAAATCTGCCCCTTTCTTACTATGCAAACTACAAAACCCCTCACCAAGTCCCTCATCCACTCCCGCATTGACTACTGCGATTCTCTATTAATTGGTCTTCCCCTAACTAGAATCTCTCCTCTACAGTCCATCCTTAACCCCTTCAGCCCCCGGGCACTTTCCATTTTTGCGTTTTTGTTTTTTGCTCCTTTTCTTCCGAGAGCCGTAACTTTTTTATTATTCTGTTAATCTTGCCATATGAGGGCTTGTTTTTTGCGGGATGAGTTGTACTTTTAATTGAAATCATAAGTTTTACCATATAGTGTACTGGAAAACGGCAAAAAAATTCCAAGTGCGGAAAAATTGCAAAAAAAGTGGGATCGTACAATAGTTTTTGGGATATTTTATTCACCTTATTCACTATATGATAAAACTGATGTATCTATGTGATGCCTCAGGTCAGTGCGAGTTTGTAGACACCAAACATGTATAGGTTTACTTGTATCTAAGGGGTTAAAAAAAATTCACAAGTTTGTCCAATAAAAGTGGCGCACGTTTTGCGCCATTTTCCGAAACACGTAGCATTCTTATTTTTTGGGATCTATGGCTCAGTGATGACTTATTTTTTGCGTCTCGAGCTGACGTTTATAATGGTACCATTTTTGCGCAGATGCTACGTTTTGATCGCCTGTTATTGCATTTTGCGTAAAACTTGCGGCGACCAAAAAACGTAATTTTGGCGTTTGGAATTTTTTTGCCACTACGCCGTTTACCAATCAGATTAGTTGATTTTATATTTTGATAGATCGGGCATTTCTGAACGCGGCAATACCAAATATGTGTATATTTGTTTATTTTTTAACTCTTTAATTTTCAATGGGGGGAAAGGGGGGTGATTTGAACTTTTAGGTTTTTTGGTTTTTTTTTTATTTTCTAAAACTTTTTTTTTTACTTTTTTTTTTATTTTACTAGTCCCCCCTAGGGGGCTATAGCAATCAGCAATCCGATCGCTGATCGCTATCTGCTGATCACAGCAATACAGCTGTAAACAGCAGATTCAGTCACTTTGGTTTTCCCTCTGCTCTCGGCCGAGGGAAAACGAAAGTGAAACATCATAGCAGCAGGCGTCATCACATGACCCTGTGCTACGATGGCAACCACCGATAGTCACGTGATAACACACGTGACTTCCGGTGGGGGCGGCGGTAAGTAACAAACATGGCCGCGCGCATTTAAATCTTGCTGCCAGACTTTGGCAGCAAGATTTAAGGGGTTAATGGCCGCGGGTGGAAGCGATTCCACCCGCGGCTAGCAGGCACACATGTCAGCTGTTGAAAACAGCTGATATGTGTGCCGATCCACGCCGCCTGCCCGCGGCAGGGGGCGGGGCTTAACGGGACACGATCCTGGACGGATAGATCCGTCCAAGGTCGTGAAGGGGTTAATGCTGCAGCCAGGGTCACAAATCTGGCTAACTGTTATTTGGGTGCTTCTGCTCTATGCCAGTCATTGCACTGACTGTCCATATATTACAGGATCCAATTCAAATTGCTTGTTCTCACCCACAAAGCTCTCCACACTGCGGCACCCCCTTACATCTCCACCGTCATCTCTGTCTATCACCCTACCCATTCTCTACGCTCTGCAAACGACTTTCAACTAACATCCACACTAATCCAAACCTCCCACTCCTGGATACAAGACTTCTCCCGAGTGGCACCAATCCTCTGGAATGCTCTGACCCAAGAAACCAGTACAAACCACAACTTACTCAGTTTCAGACGCTCCCTAAAAACACTTCTTTTTAAGGTGACCTATCACACTCCCTAATTGAATTAAATTCACATAGTCCCTCCACAACTTCTCACAGCATAACTCTCCATCAAACTCCACTGCACCCAAAAGCATCTAAAAGATTGGCTGACTGGTTCAGGCAGACTTTTTCTGTGACGCCCCTGCAGTAACCAAGTGTCACAGAAATAAGGTAACAACAAGGTAACAGCTCGGGTCCTGCATGACTGTGCCAGTTAGTACACACACATTAGCACACCAGGGAATATACACTCACAACCAGAGTGTGAGACCCCCCCCTTAGAGCCAGGTGACAGGGCTGGGCACTGTGAGCTAACAGACAGCCAACTGGAAACGGAGGGACCAGACCTGGGGGAGGAGCGAGTGGCATGGAAGTGTGGCTAGTCAGTCAGAGAAAGGAAGTGAGAGAGGAAAGAGTTGAGGAGAGAAGTGTGCGGTAGTAAAGAGACAGGTGTCAAGACAGACAAAGGAATCTTGAGACACATGGAAAGTAGCAAAGAACAGCCACTCATAGGAGGAAAGTAGCTGGAGAGCAAGAGAGCAAGCTCCAAGGACAGAAGGATCCTGTGGGCTGGACATCCAGGGCTCACAGTACTTCGCACGCACGGGGTGCAGATCCCAGAACAGACCAGGACTTCAAAACATCTTTTAACTCTGCCAGGCGGGTGGGTTTCCAGGACCCATCTTCCACCACTAACGTCTGAAGCATCAGCAGCAAAGGGAGGACCAGGACACATACCCTTAAACAGTCCAAGATGCCTGCGGCAAGACCCAGACACCAGGAGGACGTCCAAGTGCACCACGCCAGGGAGGGCCCACCTAAACCAGAGTGCAAAGTTGGAGAGTGGCACCAGGTTGGCTGGCACAGCCATAAGGGACACGGATGCAGTATGTCCCCAGGGCGTGAATCCAGTAAGTAAAAACCATCAAACTGCACTCTGTCTGGACTGCTTCATTGCGCTGCGCCTCCACGTTAACCCTTCACCTACCCCTGGGGGAAAGCCCTGCTAGCGGAGGGCTCCACCATCCACGCTGCCCCCATCCATCATCCCCAGTGGGAACCCACAGCGGCGGCCCTATCATCCCTGTCCGCAAACCACGAGTGGCGTAGTCTGACTTTTATTTGTGTTTTTATTTTTCATTTAAAACTGGTCGACGGTGCCCCCGGATTCAGAACCCCTCAAACCACGGACCATCCAGGTCCAAGCAGCCCGGCTGCCCCGGGGCGCGACATATCTATCCCCCATTTCTTTCAGATGGCTAGATTGTCATTGGAAATGAGCACCTGTACCTTGCCCCCCCACCACCTCATTGTAGATGTAAGCATGAGCAGGGTTGTCTTTTTTGCTATAATTACTATATTTTCTATAACTGTTACTTGCTTGTATATGTGCCTCTGAATTGTAAAGCACTGCATAATATGTTGGCACTATAGAAATAATAATTATTATTATTATTATTATTGGGGTGTTTGGCTGACATGTGGTTTCGAATACTGGTGGTGCTCAGGTTGCCTTTGCCCTGGCCTCTGCTCAACTTTGATGGCAGATGCTACAGATTACAATGTTTTTCTCCGAAGGACATTCAGAAAAACACTTCCAGACAGGGTCTGAATGCCCCCTTACCCTGACTTGGGCCACAGTGGAGGTGCTCTTTGGAACAGTTGACCCAGTTCTCACTGTGGGCAAATCATTTCCCCTTGTTGCCTGTGTTAGTGCTACATATCCATCTTCCACTGTGATGCTGTGCTGGCTATTCATGTTAAAGGTCCAGGTCGGATCAGAGGACTCATCATTGACCTCCTCGTCTTCCATCTCATCCTCCTTCCCAGTTGAGATTGTAGGCTGACCTAATGGAAACTGTGTCTCATCATCATCAGCCTAGACCTCTGGTGATAGTAAATCATATTCCTCAAAGTGGCTTTCTTCTGGCCGTAGGTCCTCAAATACTTGCGCATCAACGCACGCCACCTCCTCACATCCCTCTTCAATGCTGCACGGTGAAAGGCCAGAGCCAACCAAACGATATGTACAAAACAGATCCTCAGAGTGGCCAAGCTTTGGGTCCTATGTCTCCTGTGATTGATGATGGGAGAGGAAGGAGGACCAGGTTAAGGGTTGGATGGGCCAGCCTTCTGTGTATCCATAGTACACTGTGTAGTCATGGAAGATTTGTTGCTCCTTCAGAATTGCGAAGATACCTTGTTGTCTGCCATCCAAGACAGAATCTGCTCTCGTTATTCTGGCTTACACACATGTTTACATTCCAGACTGGGAAATTTGAGGAGGAGGAGAGTAAAGTCCAGTGCCACAATGGGCGCATTGTAAACTTCTATAGAATATGTATTCCATCATCTGAGTCTCGGTGGGGGAGGACTGCCCAACGTATAAGTAAGTGCAGTCCCTCCCAAATGTATGTTACTGGTCCACCTCAGGGCCCTCACACAACTCAGCTTTCCTGACACCTGCAGGCCCTCTGAAAATTTTTATTGAGGGCTGCAGAATGACATGGAGGAGGAGGAGAGTAAAGCCCAATGCCACAATAGGCATATTGTAAACTGCTATGGAACATGTATGTTACTAGGCCACTTCAGGCCCTCACAAACTCAGCTTTCCTGACACCTGCAGGCCCTCTGAAAACTTAAATTGATGGCCGCAGAATGACATGGAGGAGGAGAAGGAGAAGGCGGAGGAGGGTAAAGCCCAACGCCACAATGGGTGCATTTTAAACTGCTATGGAATATGTATTTCATCATCTGAGTCCAAAAGGGGGAGGGACTGGCCAAATATATAAGTAATTGCAGTCCCTTCCAAACGTATGTTACTGGGCCACCTCAGGGCCTTGACCAAACTCAGCTTTCCTAACACCTGCAGGTTATGTGGCGCCCTGAGGCTTCCGTCGCCACAGAGATATTGCACCTCAACCGGAAGTGTGATGTCCCATCCTGGGTAAAAATGAGGTCATATGCTGGTCCACAGACTAAAACTTGCACACACCAATTGGTAGGCATACACTGGGTCAGGGATAGTGGCAGCCACCCCCATAGATGTATTCATGGGGCCGTAAGTCCCATTCCTGGTTCCAATAGTGTGGGTGGGGCCTGGTCAGTGCGGTGGGTGTGTGGGAGCAGTCAGGAAGTGTGAGTACATAAGGGAACCAGGAAGTTCAAGTTTAGTCAGCCTGTCAGGCAGTGAGGGAGAAGGTCTAGTCGGTGACAGGGAGTAGTGAGAGACGTGAAGTGGAGTTAAGCTCTAGTCAGTCAAGAGCAGAGAGTGAAGAAGAGAAAGTGACAGAACGAAGTTCCTGGTGGAGATCCTGGGGTCTAGTTAGGCCCAGGTGACACCTAAAGAAAGAGAGGATTCCAGGGCCACGGAAGGGCATATTGGCTCGTGGCCTGTTCCACTGGAAGATCGGGTGGAGGGATCTGGCTGCATTCAGGGTACGGTCCCCAGACAGAGGGAAGAAAGAAATTTCCTCATAAAGTAACACCGAAGGCCTGGGGTGGCTGCAAGCGCCCAGGGCCACAACCTGCCACAGTTCCCCTAGGAAGAGGGCAAGAAACCAGTGAGGCAAGCCCCTTGTTCAGGTCCTGTGGAGGAGGCCAAGACCAGTTCATCTAATAGAGTCGAGGCTGAGAAGACAGTCAGGGAAAGAGACACAAAAGGGGTGCACCGGTATCTACCTCTGAACTACCCAGGATCGGCGGAGGCACCTGACGGTGGATCCTGGCACGTCATGGGCAACCGGTCTGCGGCCGAATTGAACTGAACAGTGAGTAAAACATCTGAACTGCAAGCCCTGTGTCGTCTGACTCATTTTGCACCGCACATCATCCCCATAGACTCTAACAAGCACCAAAGGTTGCCCTGGGGTATCTGCTCTACCTGTGGAAAGCAAGAAACACCTCAGCTGCTACCATAACATCAGCCCCGGAGGTCCCTTCCAGCAGCTGCGGCCCTAAAGCTGCAATTTACCACAGGTGGCATCACGAATATATATTATAAACTTTAACATCACCATCTCCCGCATCACTACCTCCACTTTAATTGACTCCACCAGGGTCAAGGAGTCGGGCCTCGCCACCGCTGACTACCCTGGACTAGTCCGGCCTGACACCGAGTCACCCCAGGCCCTGTGGTGGGCGAGTCAGTTACTCTCCCCAGGGCTATGGGGTACTCGGTCCCGGGCCGTATATGTACGAGGACAGTTCACTGGGTGGCCGTTGTCCCGTTCCATGACCCTGGTGGTCACTTGAAAGGGGTTATTTACAGGGGAGAAATAAAGTTTTTGTCATGACGCCACTTGCTGGTTGCGGCTAGGTAGATGGAGCCGTCACTGCACAGTCTCTCACCGCTGGGGCTGATGTTAATGGCAGCCTGGATGTTGGGCCCTCTGCAAGAAAAGCCAGGGCCCCAGGGGGTTGGTAATGGAGTTAGGCGTGGATAGAAGGTAAGCCACACAAGGGATTGCAGTGTAACGGGGTTCTTTACTCACAGCAGTTTGATGGCTGGTCCTCATCACTGGTCCCCTGAGTCCCAGTGCCAGTTTGGTGACCTGGTGGCTTCTTTCCCCTGCATCTTACTCTAGTTAGTGGGTCCCCATGGCTTGGAGCGTCTGGGGGTCCCCTCCAGGTAGTCTCTCAGTCTTTCTTTAGTCCATACGGTGGGCAGTTTGAACCGTGTAGGGTCGGTGCTCTGTTCCGGGCCCTGGTTCTCCCGTCACTGCTGGTTCCCCCGGACTTTACGTTCATTGAGGTCCTGGATGGTCCCCTCACTCTGCAGATTTTATCAGGTCTGCCTGGAGCATTTGCCTGACCAAGGGCTCTGTACCCCGTCGGTGCTATGGTTCCGAGAGTACTCCACCGTACTCCTTTGGCAACCACACGCCTGCACCTGACAGGTCACTGTTACACACGCCCGTCAGTACAGTCACGTCCATCTCCTCTCACTTCCACTTACTGACTGTCTGACCCATCCTCCCTGGTTGTTGTCTAGTGGACTAGATCGGCTCCACCCCTGGGTGGTCATCCATTGGGTCCAATTCTAGTGTGTCACCAGTCCTTGGGGAAGGGAAAAACGGGGATTATATAAGTGTTTTGATGTTACCAGCACTGGTCTTCTCGGTTCCTCGGGTAGGCCCTGCATCTTTGACAAGATGCAGTACCTTGTAGCTCCTGATGGCTTCAGGGGTGCTACACAGGCCCTCTGAAAACTTGAATTGAGGGCTGCAGAATGACATGGAGGAGGAGGAGGAGGAGGAAGAGGAGGGTAAAACCCAATGCTACAATGGGCGCAATGTAAACTGCTATAGAGTATGTATTCCATCATCTGAGTCTCCAATATCCAAATGTATTGGTAACAGGGGTCCCTCCAAAATGTATGTTACAGGACTACTTGAGGCTCCTTAGGTGAATGGTCAACATACCAATGGGTACGTTGTAGCTATCCTGTAATGTACTGGGGAATAGTTAACTAAAAATCATGTATAACAGAGGGACCTACAAAATGTATAAGTCAGGGCCCTCCCAATTGTAAGAAAAAAAAAAGTCAAAAACCCTACATGTGAACAAACGCTGAAAGGGATATTTTTTTTCTTCAGTTTATTTAGCCTTATATACAAGTAATTATGCAGTAAAAACTGTATCTTAACCTTTTTGGCCTGTAAAATGCTATATAGGTTAGGTTTGGTAGGTGTTTTTGTGCATCTGTAAAAGTGGTGTTGTGTCGCCCACCTGTAGCGGTCGCCTCAGGGACGTCACTCCACCTTCTGGGACGCCACAGGGGGTCCACTTGATTACTGCTGGCAACAGGTATGTCAGGTTATTTACTTATGAGTCGTGACGCCACTCTTGGTTTGCGGTCAGGGTGGTGACCGCCACTGCAGTTTAATGAGCGTCTGGGGCTGATGGTGTCTGCAGTCTGGTGATATGGCCTCCCGAGAGTGTGGCTAGCCCCAGGGGCTCGGGTGTGTGTGTAGAACAGGTCGCAAAAGAACTCAGTCCCAGTCCAAAGTGTCTTTCAACTTGTTGACTCACATTTAGCTTGCTTTGCGAGGTAACCCGGGCGATGCTGAGATACACCAGGTGGGGAACCAGGTATCCTTCAGGCTGGAATAAGGGTGTCTGTTGGCTCGCCTTCCTAGCACTTCTTGTTTCGGACAACCCCTGATTTAAAGTACCGTGGTATTCATCCAGGTAAGTCATATCTGCCTTTTCTCCCGTTTCTGGCCCGTTTGCTGGCAGCGTGGACCAAGGTGGATATCTTCAGGCTCGATCCTCCTTATGGGCCCCCTGCTGATGCTCGGACTCTGTGTTGGTTAGTGTGGGACTTTTTGTCCTCCCCACCGGCAGGTGTAGCAGACCACTAAATGGATGTCTGGCTCTAGGGACCTTTTCCCCATGTGTGCCTAGCCACCAGAAGTCTCCGTACAGGACCAGTTGGCTCCCTCAGTGTCCTCCTGACCAACTGATTTACTTAGCATTTTTCTGTCCAACTTCTGGTGACCGTTATCCTCCGCCAACAGCCACTACACGTGCAGGGTCTGACTAGCGTGTCTGCGTGCCCGCTCCCCACTTCAGACTTGGCTCTGGTCCTTTCTGTCTGACTGCCACTGCAACACTCTAGCTCCCAGTCCCTCTCCTCACCACTAGCTGAGATGTGGAGCGCCCTCCTGGGTCTCCCCAGGGGTCCCCTCTAAGGTGTGTGTGAGACTTGGTCACTGTGTCTGTGCGTACACACCCTATTCAGCCTTTGGGATTACATGTTTGTACTCACCCAGCATGGGTGCAGTACTCAGTGGTGCCTGACCAGGTCAGGGGCGCCACATTCCCCCTTGGTTATTGTCACGAACCACCGGGGGGGTCACTCAGAAATCCCCCGCGCTGGCTACCAGTACGTCACAATCGGGGGGTAACAAGTGGGGGTCACCCCTCCTTTATACCTCCCGACCGACAGACAGAGCACGTGACGCGCTCTCTAGCGCCCCTCTTATAGTCAGGCCAATTATGGAATTGCCCGACAATAAGCAAGGAGGCCGCTATACTACTTATGCCGATTATTGAAGGGTCCCCGGTGAGAGTAGGGTATATATTCCCCCGACCTCCGCGGGCGGAATATATAATATCTTCCCGAATCTCACTGGCCTCCCCACAATAATCCTTGGCACAACTCGCTGCCACCAACCGCTTCACGGTAACTATTAGCCGAACACACAGACGTGGGATTCAAGATCGAGATAACAGAACAGCCCAAGATTAATTATATAATTTAATCAGCCTAAAGCACACTAGAAACTACAATATATACAATAGGGAATCTACAGAATATACAGTTATGTCAGAGTACAGTTACAATCAAAGCATGGGTTACAAACAGGCATACACAGTTCCAGCAGTTACCTTGTGCGTCTGGCCACAGGGGGGCGCTGTAGACCAGGTTTCTAGGATCCTTCCCACAGATGTTTCCTACACGTGACCCCCGGCGAAAGAACCCTGGAAAATGGCCGAAGTAGGGTTATCAACCTGGGCAAATCCAGGTCCCCTCCTACCTTAGTGACCTCAGAGGGAGCACTGCCACTCCCCCCCGCTTTTAGTCAGAATTATCCAGAAAGGGGATTTTGGCTATAACTTTGCCTGGGAGCGTCGTAGACGGACGCCAATGCTCTCATTGTGATAGTTATGAATTTAGCTACAGAACGAGAGGACTCATGACTTGTCTATTAGTTCCCCATTGGCTGATATCACGCCTGGGGTATTTCCCAAGCTCCCGCTCCCATAAAAAAGGTGTGCCAGCATCGTCCGCATGCGAAAACACCATTTTTATGGTTGCCGTATTTATCGGAAATATGGCTTGCGAGATATGAACCATTTTTTACTGGAGTCGTTCTGTCTGGATGCTTCCATAGCCTTGCTAATTAGAGACCACAGGGTCACGGCAGGGAGTCATCCTGTGTCCATTGTTCCCACATCACCTAATCTCCATATCACAGGAGATGGCCATGGGATGTGTTGCTAAACAAGTTGTGTGAAGGAAAGGGGGGGTGACACCAGGAGAGGGCTTCCTGACATAACTTGAATATCATGATTTATCGTCATATCTCCGGATTTACCTCACACCTCCCCCCTTTTGAGGGCGCTAGGGGGCAGCACACTCCGGTGTTCCCCCGTGCGCCCGTCCGCGACCTCTCCTTGTCGGGACAGCCCGTCTGCGTTACCGTGGTCACGGCCCCTTTTGTGGCGAATGGTGAAGTTGTATTGCTGGAGCGCAAGGCTCCATCGCAACAATCGCCCATTCGTCCCAGAGACGGTGTGCAACCAGCTGAGGGGATTGTGGTCCGTCTCCACGATGAAGTGGCGCCCGTATAGATAGGGTTGCAGACGCTGCAGGGCCCACACTATGGCCAGGCACTCCTTCTCCATTGTGGAATAGGCCACTTCCCTCGGTAACAGCTTCCTGCTCAGGTACAAGACTGGGTGCTCTTGGCTCGCAGAGTCCACCTGGCTGAGCACCGCACCGAGGCCGAAGTCACTGGCGTCGGTCTGTACTACAAACGGCCGCGTGAAGTCGGCTGCCTGTAGCACGGGCGGGCTGGACAGGGCGTCCTTTAGGGCCCGGAAGGCTGTCTCGCAGTCCATTGTCCAATCGACTGCAGAGGGCAGCTTCTTCTTGGTGAGGTCCGTCAAGGGCTTTGCCAGGCTACTATAGCATGGAACAAACCTCCTATAGTACCCAGCGGTCCCCAAGAAGGACATCACCTGCTTCTTGGTCCTGGGGGTGGGCCAGGATGCGATGGCCTCCACTTTCTCAGGCTCGGGCTTCAGTGTTCTCCCGCCTACCCGGTGACCGAGGTACTGGACCTCGCTCATGGCCAGCTGACACTTGCCCGGCTTGATGGTCAAACCTGCCTGGTGGATCCGCCTGAGCACCTGTGCTAGATGCTCTAGGTGATCTTCCCAGGTGGGACTGAAGACGGCAATGTCATCCAGGTACGCGGCCGCGTACCCTTCAAGTCCCTTGAGCAGGGTGTTGACCATCCGCTGGAAGGTGGCAGGGGCATTCCTCATCCCGAATGGCATCACCGTGGACTCGTACAGTCCAAATGGGGTAATAAAGGCAGAGCGTTCCCTGGCCTTGCGAGTCAGGGGGATCTGCCAATATCCCCGGCTCAGATCCATGATGGTCAGGTACTGAGCCCCGGCCAACTGATCGAGCAGGTCATCGATGCGTGGCATTGGGTACGCATCGGCGACCGTGACAGCATTGAGCCCCCTGTAGTCCACGCAGAACCGAGTGGTTCGGTCCTTCTTAGGGACGAGGACTACAGGCGAGGCCCAAGCGCTGTTGGATGCCTGGATCACCCCCAGCTTCAGCATCTCGTCAATCTCCTGGCGCATGTGTTGCTGCACCTCCAGGGAGACCCGATATGCTGAACGCCGGATCGGGGGATGATCCCCAGTGTCCACGTGATGGACAGCCAAGTTAGTCCTTCCGGGCTGGTTGGTAAACAACCCCCGGAAGGGGTGTAGGGTGGCCCACAGCTGGGACCATTGGTCCTCCAAGAGCTGGTGGCCAACCTCCACATCCTCAATGGATCCGCCTGCCCTAACCTGGGCTAGCATATCCAAGAGGGTTTCCGCTTCTCCCTCCTCGGGCAGGTTGCACACGGGGAGCGCACATGCCTCCCGCTCATGATGTGCCTTCATCATGTTCACATGGAAGGGCTTCCGCCTTCCACGGGCAGGGTCCAGGGTGACCAGGTACGTCACAGGGTTGAGCTGCTGGTACACGAGGTATGGGCCTTCCCAGGCTGCCTGAAGCTTGTCCTGTGGTACGGGGACCAGTACCCACACCTTTTGACCCACTTGGTAGGTCCTCTCACAAGCGTTCTGGTCGTACCAACGCTTCTGATCGGCCTGGGCTTGAGCCATATTGTCGTGTACCAGTTGCGTCAAGGCCTGCATTTTGTCCCGGAAGCGCATGACATACTCGATAACCGACACTCCAGGGGTGGCCAAATCCCCTTCCCAAGCCTCTTTCACCAGAGCCAGGGGGCCCCGCACACGTCGCCCGTACAGGAGCTCAAACGGTGAGAATCCTGTTGAGGCCTGTGGAACCTCCCGGTAAGCAAATAACAGGTGTGGGAGATACCGCTCCCAGTCACGCCCATGGGAGTCGACCAACATCTTAAGCATCTGCTTTAAGGTGCCATTAAACCGCTCGCACAGGCCATTAGTCTGTGGATGGTACGGGCTGGCCACCAGATGTCGCACCTGGACTTGCTTACAGAGGGCCTCCATCAGCTGGGACATGAATTGGGTCCCCCGGTCAGTGAGCATTTCCTGGGGAAAACCCACTCGGGAGAAAATCTCCAGCAATGCGGTGGCCACCTTGTCAGCCCGAATGGACGACAAGGCCACTGCTTCTGGGTACCGGGTGGCATAGTCCACTACCGTCAGTATGAAGCGTTTCCCGGAGCTGCTGGGGATGGCCAGCGGGCCGACCAGATCCACAGCCACCCTCCTGAAAGGCTCATCGATGATTGGCAGAGATACTAGTGGGGCTTTGGGGTGTGGCCCCGCCTTCCCCACTCTCTGACAGGTTTCACACGAACGGCAGTAGGCAGCCACATCGGCCCCCATTTTTGGCCAGTAGAAATGCTGGTTTAACCTGGCCTTGGTCTTAGCCATCCCTAGGTGTCCGGCCATCGGAATCTCATGTGCGATCCGCAACAACTCCGTCCGGAACGGATAGGGTACCACCAACTGTCGGTCCCTGGGCCACGCCTCCGGTGAACCCTGCTGGACCGTGGCCCGGTACAGCCGTCCTTGGTCCCAGACCACTCGCTCCGGGTCCGAGTCCGAGGGAGGCTGTGCCGCCTGCTCCTTAAGAGCTTTCAGGCTGTCGTCAGCTTCTAACGCTGCCTGAAACCCCTGACTAGATGTGGCCAGAATCGACGAGACTGTCACATCTTCAGTCAGTACCCCGGGACCTGTGTCCTGGCCTCCACCTGACTCGGCTGCCACTTGGTCAGAAGGGGAAGAGCTATCGGACCTCCGGGAGGCCCCTTGGCTTCCAGCACTCCCACTGCGGGTGACAGCGGCCACAGCCGCTGCGACCGTGGGTCGTGCCTGCTCCTCCTCCGTTCCTGACCAAGTCGCCGGTTCAGGCAGACCTACCTGGCTTCCTGACACCCCGGTTGTGGGGGAACCATGCACCGAGATCTTACCTGGGAGCACTTCCGCTCCTGGACCGGCCCCAATCTCACCTGCCTGTTCCCCTCCTGCAGCAACAGAACCCCGCTGTGAAATCTCTGGGGACCCCACATTTGCTGTGGTAGCCCCCACCCCACACACTGGTCCTCCCCCTGCAGCACCCTGCTCTCTGCTTATCCCTGCAGAGGGCAGCAGATCCCAGCTCACAGGCTGATTACTTGTAGAGGCATTGTCACACCTTTCTCTGACCCCCTCCCCTGTCACAGCTGCAGCTGTGTGTGTGTCTATGGTGTCTATGCAAGCAGAAGTATCAGAGTTCACTCCCTCCTCCCTTACATCATTCATAGATAACACATTAACATTGTCCGGAGGCCTGTCAGTACTGGCTGAAGGTTCAGCCCTTGGGGGGGGCCCAAACTGGGAGGTTATCTGCCCCAAATCTGTCCCAAGTAGCACGTTTGCAGGGATTCGATCAGTTACCCCCACCTCCCTCACCCCTCGCCCTGCGCCCCAGTCCACATAAATGTCAGCAACAGGCAGCGCCGGGTCAATGCCTCCAATCCCGGAGATAGCGAGGGTTTTTCCAGGGATCAAGTCTTGGGGGGACACCATCTCAGGCCGCACCAGAGTCACCTCCGAGGCGCTGTCTCGCAGTCCTATGGTCACAGACCGGCCGACGGTGACAGGTTGGAAGCTGTCCAGGGACCTACCACCACCCCCACCCACACAATACACCTTGGGCGGCCCTTGGGACGGGGACGGAGCCGGGGCCTTGGGACGCTGAGGGCACATGGCCTTGAAGTGTCCAGGTAGGTTGCACTGGTGGCACCGTCTTGGCTCTGCCACGGGCCTGGAGAGGGGAGTTGAGGGGGATACCCCCTGCAGTCTAGGGGCAGGTGGGGCAGTCGCAGAGTTCATCTTACCCCCTCTCCAGGTGCTGCTGGTGGCTGCTCTCCTGGCCTCAGGAGCCCGATTGTTGGTGTAGTCATCGGCCAGGGCAGCTGTAGCCGTGGACCCCTTTGGCTTCTGGTCTCGGATGAACTGGCGGAGATCCTCAGGGCAGTTCCACAAGAGTTGCTCCGTGATGACCAAGTCCAGGATCTCTGGCCCGGTGGAAAGCTGCAGGCCTTGGGTCCAGTGGTCGGCAGCTCGGGCAAGTGCCTGCCGGTGGTCAGCCCAGGAGTCCTTTGGTCCCTTCTGCAGGGTCCGGAACTTCTTGCGGTAGGACTCCGGAGTGAGGTTGTACTGTTGGATCAGGGCCCGCTTGATGGTGTCGTAGCCCTGATCTGCCTCAGCAGGCAAGTCCCCAAGGATTTCCAGGGCCTTACCCCTTAAACGAGGGGTCAGGTATTTGGCCCACTGATCCTTGTCCAGATGGTGCTGCAAGCAAGTCCGTTCAAAAGCAGTCAAGAAAGAGTCAAAGTCTCCATCCTTCTCCAGCACTGGGAAGTCCTCAACACGGACCTTTGGAAGTTTGGTGTCTTGAAGGTCACGTGTGGCTGATGAGGGCTGGAGCTTGGCTAGATGCAGCTGGTAGTCACGGTCTGCCTGTCGCTCCGCAGCCTCACGCTCTGCCTGGCGCTCTTCACGCGCTGCCTGCCGCTCTGCAGCCTCACGCGCTGCTTGCCGCTCCGCAGCCTCAGCATCACGCGCTGCCTGTCGCTCACGCTCGGCCATGAGAATCTCGTAGGTATCCCGGTCTCCAGCCATAAGCCTGGCCATAGCAGCTTGAAGGAGGGCCTCTGCACCTCTCAGGCCGGAGGGATTGGCAAGTGGTGATCTGCGGCACGCTGCAGAGCCAGGTGATTCCCTGTCCATTTCAGAGCGGAGGACTGGCATCTGGCTCGTTGAGGACCCTCGGGCGAGCTCCTCCTCATCTTGTCCAGCAGTGCAAGGTTGTGCGATGTCCTCTGCAGAGCTGTTCTCTGGCGTCGGGCTCCTGGAGGGCTCGTGGACAACCTCCTCATCGTCTCTGGCCTGAGCATCGGCCATTCCTTTGGCTTTGCTCCTGGTGCTCTCAGCCATTGTTGCAGACTTTTGGTCACTGACACAGAACTGACACCTGATGCCTCCACACACCTTACAGTATCTGCACTCTGACACTCTAGTGTTGAGCTAGTCTGAAGACCCCAGCAGCCACAGCTGCTGCAGGCAGTCTTTAGTGTCTGGGAGTATGGGTCTCACACTCACACACACTATTATCTCGATCCCACCGCTATGCCACCAATATGTCACGAACCACCGGGGGGGTCACTCAGAAATCCCCCGCGCTGGCTACCAGTACGTCACAATCGGGGGGTAACAAGTGGGGGTCACCCCTCCTTTATACCTCCCGACCGACAGACAGAGCACGTGACGCGCTCTCTAGCGCCCCTCTTATAGTCAGGCCAATTATGGAATTGCCCGACAATAAGCAAGGAGGCCGCTATACTACTTATGCCGATTATTGAAGGGTCCCCGGTGAGAGTAGGGTATATATTCCCCCGACCTCCGCGGGCGGAATATATAATATCTTCCCGAATCTCACTGGCCTCCCCACAATAATCCTTGGCACAACTCGCTGCCACCAACCGCTTCACGGTAACTATTAGCCGAACACACAGACGTGGGATTCAAGATCGAGATAACAGAACAGCCCAAGATTAATTATATAATTTAATCAGCCTAAAGCACACTAGAAACTACAATATATACAATAGGGAATCTACAGAATATACAGTTATGTCAGAGTACAGTTACAATCAAAGCATGGGTTACAAACAGGCATACACAGTTCCAGCAGTTACCTTGTGCGTCTGGCCACAGGGGGGCGCTGTAGACCAGGTTTCTAGGATCCTTCCCACAGATGTTTCCTACACATGACCCCCGGCGAAAGAACCCTGGAAAATGGCCGAAGTAGGGTTATCAACCTGGGGAAATCCAGGTCCCCTCCTACCTTAGTGACCTCAGAGGGAGCACTGCCACTCCCCCCCGCTTTTAGTCAGAATTATCCAGAAAGGGGATTTTGGCTATAACTTTGCCTGGGAGCGTCGTAGACGGACGCCAATGCTCTCATTGTGATAGTTATGAATTTAGCTACAGAACGAGAGGACTCATGACTTGTCTATTAGTTCCCCATTGGCTGATATCACGCCTGGGGTATTTCCCAAGCTCCCGCTCCCATAAAAAAGGTGTGCCAGCATCGTCCGCATGCGAAAACACCATTTTTATGGTTGCCGTATTTATCGGAAATATGGCTTGCGAGATATGAACCATTTTTTACTGGAGTCGTTCTGTCTGGATGCTTCCATAGCCTTGCTAATTAGAGAGCAGCCCCTACCACAGGGTCACGGCAGGGAGTCATCCTGTGTCCATTGTTCCCACATCACCTAATCTCCATATCACAGGAGATGGCCATGGGATGTGTTGCTAAACAAGTTGTGTGAAGGAAAGGGGGGGTGACACCAGGAGAGGGCTTCCTGACATAACTTGAATATCATGATTTATCGTCATATCTCCGGATTTACCTCACAGTTATCAACAGCACGTCCTCGGGCTGCAAAGACAATAAAGTTTTAATGCAACTTTTCAATACAAACTTTCCCACACAGGGGAGGCATTCACATAAAAACATTTAAAACATACCAGGTACCATTCTTCACCAGCCACAAGTCCTGAACCCACCAAAAAAACCTCCAGAAGGCAGATCACCGGTCCCTTTGGTGACCAGGTCTGGGCCAACTCTATCCCAGACCTTTCCTCCAATCTTCCTCTCCTGAGGAGGGTGGCGTAGGGTAGGCCCCATAAACAGGCGTACTAGCTTCCGTGTGTTGGAGAGCAGGCCCCATAAACAGGCGTGCTCCCTTGTGGTGCAGAGCCAGGCCCCATAAACAGGCGTGCTCTGGTGTTGGTGCAGAACCAGGCCCCATAAACAGGCATGCTCTGAGGTTGGTACCACTGAGGTAACTTTTTACATAGCAAGAGTTTGTGGTTATAGCCAGTTCATAATCTTTGGTCCATTTTAAAGTGCACACAAACCTGGTGCAACACATTTTAGCAGCAAAGTTCTCGCAACAGTCCTTTCGGGAACATCTCTTTTCCGTTACTTTAACTTCACACACTGTAAAAACTGGTTAAACTTTAGTAAACATTTCGAACATTTTCTGGAAGACACTTTAAATGGAGTTTCTTCTCTCAAGACCAGGGCTTACACTCTCAGTGCTCTGGAACCTGGAGATTGGCCTTGGAGCATTTTGGGCATGTTGGGTGTGCTGTGGAGTGTCCCCTGGTGGCAAAAGCAATGGGGACTAGGGTGGAGCAGTAGGGATGGAACCTGTGCCCACCACGGTTTCCCTTGGACATTGCACCACGTCCAAGGCAAATCAACCTCTCTCTCCCTTGTGTCTGGTGAACTCCACCACATCCCCCATGTACAGATCGCGACCAGGGTGACTCCTTTGCAGGTGGGACTGTACATCCCATCAGGACACGAAGATGCCCTCCTTGACTCCAGCCTCCACTATAAAGCCGTACCCCGTTCTACGGTTGAACCCCTCAACTACCCCACAGTGGAGGGGACCTCTGGCCTGGTGTCTGGCCCGCTGCAGGGTCTGCTTTTCCTGCAGGTCCCTGGCCTCTACCTGCTCTTTCTCAGGGGTAGGCTGCACAAGGGGGTGCCTTGACCTCATCCGCCGCTGTCCTCTGCGGGCTGGTCACTGCATCACCATCACCTGGTCGTCTGCCAGCTCCTAGGTGACATAAATGCCGGGCATCTAGGCAGCCAGCTCTTCCTCCTCAGCAGGGAATGCTTCAACCTCCTCCGGTTGTTTGGGGAACGTTGGCTCGGCCTCCAGGCCTCCCCCTCTCTTGGAGGGTGCTGTATCCTCCGGTTGATCTGGCAGCGGTTCCGGGGATGAGCTTTCATCACTCTGGCAGGACGGTGAACCCCTCTCCAGCGGAGAGGGTGCTGGGACCGCTTCAGGTCGGTATGGCAGCTTAGGCACCAGATACCTGTGTTGGGGCAGACCTCCGGGTCTCTCTCTGGGTCACGGAGCTGGATTTCAAATCAGAACTGCGCAGATGTATATGAATCAGAAAAAGGACCACACAGAGAAACGTGTCTCTATTTGGGAGAAGTGAAGGTCTTCTGCCAGTGTATTCAAAAGTATAACATTTTATACAGCTTTTTAGACAGTCCTGTAAAACAACATTCCTTTAAGTCATTCAGGTGTGTCTGGGAAAAGATAAAAGTCTATTCAAGAATATTGCTTAATCATGAGTCTAACCGGTTTTCCAAGAACCTGTTCTAAATGTCAGTTTACTTATTTATGAGACTACAAACTCATTACTTAGCCCTAAGCATAGTTTGTTTACATATACAATCCTTGCAACATTTCAGTCAGATATATGTAGAAAGCAATACATAAAACATTCAAAATACAGATTAATCTTATTATATTATAATATCATTATACTGGACAAACGATTCATAGCCTAGGCCTTCACAGTCCCCCCTTTATAAGATTATCTGTCTTCTTACTCTGTGAGGGCTACCTAGAGACTAAAATGTCCCACAGCTATGGTATATACGTAGGTGCATGCTATCACGCCCTCGGGTCTTTCCTAACATCTTCACCTCATTTCACATAGAGGGGATCCGAGCCCCGTAGAACCCTTCTATAACAATCTCTTAACTTTGACTTTGGGTTGTTGAGCTTTGATGGTAACCATTGTGTTAGATTTGGAGGGGGCTACTGTTGTATATAACACTGAAGGGAAGATTTCCATGGCTATAGCCTCGTTTGTCCCCTTATTACAAATCATCTTACAGCAAGGCAAAATACAGTAAACAATAATTATAGCAAAATCCAACACTAGAAGGGTTATAATCCCTATATGAATTAGTATCCCTTTCAGAGAAGTCATCCAACTAAACTAGTCACCCCAAGGATTGGTTACCCCTGAATTTTCTTTCAATTCTTTGGATAGGGAATTTAATTGTTTCAGGGCCTGGGTGACCTTACCATTTGGGCCTGCTTCATCTGGGACATAAGTACAACAGGCCTCTCCTATCATTGCACAAACTACTCCTTTTTCTGCTAATAACATATCCAAAGCCATCCGGTTCTGGTCCGCCAGCAGAGTAGTCTGACCCAACTGAGCAGCTAACCCAGTTAAGGAGTTCCTGGAGTAATTGACAAATCTCTGTTGATTTATAATAGAGATAATTGATCCATGCAACATTCTTATTCACAGTAATAATGGGAAGTAAGGACTTAAATCCTGCTGCTACTTCATCTCTGGCCTTATACTGATCTGGGACCCCCTTGGGACTCCAATTACATCAATATATACATGGGGGTCTTCCAATAGGTCATTGTTTGACACAGCTCTCCGGGGCTCTGGCTCTACCTTGGTTACTTGTTCTTATCTGCTCAAGGGTAACTCCATGATTTACAGGGGTTATTAGGATTGGCATTATTACTTTTATTAGGGCACATTGTTCTGACCAAGGAAGTTCGAGTCTAGATCTTATCTTGAGGTCAGCACATAACCAAAAAACATCTGCTACAGATTGTCTATGGTTCTTTTTCAGATGTTAAATGAGAAGGAAGATACTTGGTTGGTGCTAGTCCATCCAGGGCCGACTCGTGAACCTTGGTGATCTGCTCTTGATAAAAAGCCAAAGCGTGAGGAGGCTTCATGTGAACAGTTTGAGGCACTGACTCAGAGATGCCTTCTGAGATAATGGGTGGAATGGAGGCCACTCTCTGCTTCAGTGGTTTCAGGTCCTTTGGTTTCTGAGGCAAGACGTTAACTCGCGTGTCACTGCCAGTGCTCAGCAGACTAGGCCGGGGAGACATCAGCCTGTTGGGATGGGCTCTCCCAAAACTTTTCCCGAGATTAGAGGGTTAACAGCTGGCATTTTGTATTAAGGAAAATCAACGAATATATTTATATATGTGTTAGTAGAAAGAAAAGCATTCATAAATATGTATATTAGGTTACATCAACTAAACTACGTATCTGGGTCTGTGACATGACTGAATTTAAGTATTTCAGGTTACTCAATTCTTACGGTGCCAGTCCTCCCTAAAGACTTATTTCTGCCATTTCCAAATACTAAGGGTACTGTGTTCCCTTAGGAAGAGAGGAAAAGAGATCTGTTGGGAAAATCTGCCTGACTGAATGTTGAGGCATGGGTGGAGTGGGGAAAGGGTTGTCTTCACCGGTTTGAGACTAAGGACTCCTAGACGAGTCCTCACCCTTTGTAGTTGGACTGTCCAATGTCTCAAGGTTCTCTAAGTCCTCTCTTCTACCTGTTTTGGCAATGGTGGCCTGACACTGTACAGGTCTTTTAAAAAGCATAAATACAAGCAAGACGCTCAGTGTAGCTTCGGTGGGTCGACCCTTCTGCAATGCAACGTGTGAATCCATGTTGCCCTGCCGTTGAGCTTATTGACATTTCTGTGGCTGGATGGCTCATTCTCGCTTGTCCTTTTAGGATTAATCAGTCCCCTGACTGAAGACCACGTGCTCCTGACGCTGATTTAAAATCTGGAATTGGAGAATACACCTGTTTATCACACTATTTAGTCAATCATATAAAAAATTGTACATGCCTGTGATTAACCAAAAAATATCTTACAAATAGACCTGTTTATTATGAAAAGAGAATAAAACATACATTTGGTTCATGACTTGCCAATTTCCACCTTTTTATAAAATATACACTTTTTTTTACTTCTGTAAACCCATTTTTTACATACCACCTTCATGTGCTTTTCAGCAATAACGTCGCTTTCTGCAGTGGAATGCCTCTGACCAAACCTGGAAAGAAATTTACACAACACGCACAAACTCACATAAACCTACTCATGGTAGATGTATATGTCTAATCTGCAATCACCAGAGCAGTAGAGCGGATGAGGGGAGTGTTTCTATGAGGTCTTTTTAGTTTCTCTTGTGAGGTAGCACGGTCGGCTGCGCAGCAGAAGACACGGGATCCAGGCATTAAGGTTCACAGCACACGGTTTTAATGTCCAAACAAAAGTCCATCACACAATACATGTGCCTCTCCAGCAGAAAACTCAGGGAGTTCTGTTCACTCCCTCACACCCGGCACACCTGCCCTTGTTCCTGATTCTATTTAACCCTTCCTTCAGCCTGTAGGGAAACAGCATTAACCCTATAGTGGATTTACTTTCTATCATGGAGTGAGCACAACCGGGGCGAGACATACCGGCCGTCATAGATAACCCCGGTCACAGTCTCACATACCCCCCCCCTCAGTTCAAGCGTGCGGGGTTGAACTCCCGCCATCAAACACGGGCCGCGGGACAAGGCATCGGCGTTGCCCTGCAACCCACCGGCCCGGTGTTCAACCGTAAACCGGAAGTTCTGCAGAGAAAGGAACCACCGGGTAACCCGGGCATTCCGTTCCTTGGCGGACCTCATCCAGACCAGTGGAGAGTGATCCGTCACCAAGCGAAACTGACGTCCCAGCAGGTAATAGCGTAGGGACTCCAAGGCCCACTTGATCGCCAGGCACTCCTTCTCCACTACGCTATAATTCCGCTCGGGAAGGGTGAGCTTCCTACTTAAGAAGGTGATGGGGTGTTCCTCCCCCTGAACCACCTGAGACAGCACTGCCCCCAGGCCGACCTCCGAGGCGTCAGTCTGTACTATGAACTCCTTCCGGAAATCAGGGTTGACCAGAACGGGCTGTCCGCACAGGACCTCCTTCAGGGCCCGGAAGGAGTCCTCGGCCTGCGGAGTCCAGCGCACCATGACGGACTTCTTGCCTTTAAGAAGGTCCGTCAAGGGGGCTGATAGTCCCGCAAAATCCTTTACAAACCTCCTGTAGTACCCCACGATACCCAGGAAGGCCCTAACCTGCTTCGTGGTCAGGGGTCTAGGCCACTTCTGGATCGCCTCAACCTTGTTAATTTGAGGCTTAATCACTCCTTGGCCTATCACGTAGCCCAAGTAGCGGGCTTCCGTGAGTCCCAATGCACATTTCTTGGGATTGACTGTCAATCCGGCTGTTCGAAGCGCGTCCACCACCGCTTGTACCTGTTCCAAGTGGGTCTGCCAATCGGAGCTGTAAATAATGATGTCATCCAGGTACGCTGATGCATACGCCTGGTGGGGTTCCAGCACTAAGTCCATCAACCTCTGGAACGTGGCCGGAGCGCCATGTAACCCAAAAGGCAAGACAACATAGTGGAAGAGACCCTCCGGCGTAACAAAAGCGGTTTTCTCCTTGGCGGACTCCGTCAGTGGCACCTGCCAGTACCCCTTGGTCAGGTCGAGCGTGGTAAAATATCGCGCCTGTCCCAGCCTATCAATCAGCTCATCCACCCGGGGCATGGGGTAGAGATCGAACTTGGATATTTCGTTCAATCTCCTAAAGTCATTGCAGAACCTTAAGGAGCCATCGGGTTTTGGTATTAGGACAATCGGACTAGCCCATTCACTCCGGGATTTTTCAATGACCCCCAGGCGTAACATTGTCTTTACTTCCTCCGATATGGCTTGTCGTCGAGCCTCTGGTACCCGGTATGACTTCAGGCGTACCTTCAGGTGGGGCTCGGTGACAATATCATGTCGTATCAGACTGGTCCTACCGGGCAGCTCAGAGAAGACATCGGGGTTCTGCTGAACCAACCGTCTGGCCTCTCGCCTCTGTTGCTTGGTGAGGGCTTCTCCAATCCTTACTTCCGGTTCGTCCTCTCCGGAGGTCGCTGGAGCCGGATGTGAACGACCCGAAGAGGAGGGAGATGGGGAGAAAACAGCCATCAGGCTTTCCCGTTCCTGCCAAGGTTTTAATAAGTTGACATGGTATATTTGTTCAGGTTTCCGTCTACCGGGCTGCAATACTTTATAGTTAACCACCCCGACTCTTTCCTTTATCTCGTAGGGCCTTGCCACTGAGCCAGGAATTTACTCTCCGCCGTGGGGATTAATACCAACACCCGATCCCCGGGTTTAAAGGTCCGCACGGTGGCTTGTCTATTGTAGCGGCCGCTTTGCGCGGCCTGAGCCTCCTGTAAATGCTCCTTCACAATTGGCATGACCGCGCTTATGCGGTTCTGCATACCTAAATAGTGTTCGATCACACTTTTATGGGGGGTGGGCTCTTGTTCCCATGTTTCCTTTGCCAGGTCCAACAATCCCCGAGGATGTCGCCCGTATAACAATTCAAAAGGCGAAAACCCCGTGGATGCCTGTGGCACCTCTCGTATGGCAAACATCAAATAAGGAAGCATCATATCCCAGTCTTTCCCGTCTTTTGAAATCACCCTTCTTAGCATGGTTTTCAGGGTTTTATTGAAACGCTCGACTAAACCGTCCGTTTGAGGATGATACACAGACGTACGCAACTGCTTGATCTGGAGTAGCCGGCATAGCTCTTTGGTCACTTTAGACATGAATGGGGTCCCCTGATCCGTAAGGATCTCCTTGGGCAACCCCACCCGGCAGAACACAGCAAACAACTCCCGAGCTATAAGCTTTGCTGCAGTATGTCTGAGAGGTATCGCCTCGGGATACCGGGTGGCATAGTCAACGATCACTAGGATGTGTTGGTGCCCTCGAGCGGACTTTACGAGGGGCCCCACCAGATCCATCCCTATCCGTTCAAAAGGGACTTCTATAATGGGTAACGGTACCAACGGACTGCGAAAATGGGTCAGGGGTGCGGTAAGCTGACACTCCGGGCAGGTTTCGCAGAACCGTTTTACCTCCCCAAAGACCCCGGGCCAATAGAACCTTTGCAATATTCGCTCCTGCGTTTTCTTGACCCCTAGGTGGCCACTCATCAGGTGTTTATGAGCCAAGTCGAGGACCCGCCGGCGATGCGGCTGGGGCACCACCAACTGTTCTACCCCCACGCCCCGTATTTCATCTACCCGGTAGAGTAAATCCTGCTTAAGAGCGAAATGGGGGTACCTTACCTGGGCACCGGGCAGCTGTGCCACCCCGTCAACTACTGTCACCCGACTCCGGGCATGTATTAACGTAGGGTCCTGGAGTTGGGCTGTCCCAAACGTATCCGGGGACGCCTCCAACTCCGGGATGGGCTCGACCGTCTCAGCCTCTCCTGCCAATACCTCTAGGGGCGACCTATCGGGTTCACACTCTGTCCCTATCATGGTGACCCCTACGGCAGGTGTCCCGGATTCAGGATTGTAGGGCTCAGGTCCCGGACCGACCAATATCTGAGGGGACTTAGGGGGTCCCCTCCATAAAGTCCAAAAATAGGGCAGATCCCTTCCTAGGATCACGTCATAAGGAAGAGTGTTAAGAAGTCCCACCTCATGTTGCACCTGACTGCAAGGTGCTGTGATGGTGACAATCCCCGTGGGATAGTCGCGGCGGTCCCCATGTATGCAAACCACCCCCACGGTGCGTCCTGTGGCCTTTACTTTAGCCCTCAAGGTTGATCGCACAAGGGTCACTAAGCTTCCGGAATCCAACAATCCTGTAACCGGACATCCATTCACCTGTATTTGGCACAAGAGGGGCTCCGTCTCTGGGGAGACCAGGTCAGCGGTACACACCACCTGAGCATACATTGAACCCCGCCGGGTAACCCCACAATCCATGGGTTCCGTGGTGAGTGGACACTGGGCTTCCATATGTCCCACCCGCTGGCACCGCCAACATCTAATGGGGACGGAAACCCCCTTGACGGGTTGTCGTTTAGGGTACAGAACCTTCCGGACCTCAGGAATGGCGGCCGCGGCCTCAGACGGGATGGTAGGGGACTCCTGCACCGTTGTCAGCGGTGGGTCCTTGGCCCTAGGCTTGGAGGGGCCGGACCGACGGGCGGTACGCAAAGTCTCAGTGTCCCGTATCAAGTCCTGCGTAGCCACATGCCGCTCTACCAGGGACACTAATTGGTCCAGGGTACTCGGGTCACCCTGTCCTACCCACCGTTGAACGGTGACGGGTAAAGTGCGCACAAAACGATCCACTACTACCCTTTCCACCATTTGCGCCGGGCTCAGAGTGTCAGGCTGCAACCACTTTTTTACAAGATGCAATAAGTCATAGGCCTGGGAGCGTACGGGTTTGGCTTCCTCATAGAACCACTGATTTACCCGCTGAGCCCGTACATAGGTATTCACCCCCATCCGAGCCAGTATTTCGGCTTTCAGGGTCACATAGTCAATGGCGTCCTCGGTACAGAGGTCCAGGTACGCTTTTTGGGGTTCCCCCGTCAAATAGGGCGACAGTACCTCAGCCCACTGGGCGGTCGGCAGCTTTTCCCGCTCGGCCACCCGCTCAAACACCGCCAGGAACGCTTCCACATCATCCCCCGGGGTCATCTTTTGCAACGCTTGTCTCACCGCTTTCCGGACGCTGCCGTCGTCACCCGGTCCCGGGGTTGTTGCTGCCGGTCCGGCACGGATCGACTTGGCCAGGAGAACCATCTGTTCTTGGTGCCTTTTTTCCTGCAATTGCAAGGCTTGCTGCTGACGTGCATTGGCCTGATCCATCTGTTCTTGGAATTTTTTTTCCTGCACTTGCAAGGATTGGAGCAGGTGTGCATTGGTCTGTTGCTGCTGTGCATTAGCCTGTTGCTGCTGTGCATTAGCCTGTTGCTGCTGTGCATTAGCCTGAGCCAAATGCTTTAGTATGTCCTCCATGGCGTCGCCGGGTTTGGGCTGTAGTATAGCCGCTCGAATCCAGGACATGCGCAGCTGGGCCACCAGGGATGGATGCTACACCTCACCGGCTGTCATGCCCGCATTCTCCACCATATGTGAGGTAGCACGGTCGGCTGCGCAGCAGAAGACACGGGATCCAGGCATTAAGGTTCACAGCACACGGTTTTAATGTCCAAACAAAAGTCCATCACACAATACATGTGCCTCTCCAGCAGAAAACTCAGGGAGTTCTGTTCACTCCCTCACACCCGGCACACCTGCCCTTGTTCCTGATTCTATTTAACCCTTCCTTCAGCCTGTAGGGAAACAGCATTAACCCTATAGTGGATTTCCTTTCTATCATGGAGTGAGCACAACCGGGGCGAGACATACCGGCCGTCATAGATAACCCCGGTCACAGTCTCACACTCTACCTTGTATTAAGCACAGGTCTTACAAGACTTGGTGTGTCTGGCCACTTGGGTACTGAGCGCTGGTGCCGCCCATATCTTGTCTACCATCACACTTATAATGATCTTTGTCACATGTGTTCATGGGTTACCTGGGCCATTATTGAGTAGAGCACTCATGGCAGAGAAAGCTTACCGCCCTTTATCCACAGACCTTCCTCAGTCAGCTGGCTCCCTGCGTCTCACACTCCGTTCCTTGCTGAATCACTTGTTTCTGTAGGGATTTAAAAACACAAGTAGTGACCAATGTCACGGACGTGACAGGAGCCCCCGAGGTACTGGTACTGGTCTGCATTGGTAAAGGACTCTCAACTCTCGGCCCATTCACTGCTTCTTTGCTGTCTGCACCTGTGCGTGAGCCTCCACCTGGGCTCATATGCACTCTACGGTCTTTATAGGGTTATCACGTCACACTAGAAAAGATCTGCTGCCTATAGCCACATTTGACTATCTTACCCTTTCCGCTCTACGAACCACAGCAATCGCAAATCTTCATCTTGTTCTCCTATTCCGATATGAGAGGAGAGAGTGGTTCGATTTTTATTACCTCATGTTGCGTAACCTCAGCATATCCAGTGCAGAATCAACCAGCATCTTGGTATCTCGATCCATCTACAAAAAACTTAAAATCTGCATTAACAATGGCCTCATCTGAGACATGTTCAAAATCTGACAATTCTTGTTACAGCAGAGCAATCATGAGATATATGTATGTCTGCTGTATCCTCCTCAATCGATTAACAAATTAAAAACTTAAAAATAGGTGTGACTTTCCACATCATCTTTCCCCCCTTTTTGAATCCATTATCCAAAGCATAATTAGATTTAAAAAGTGTGTCACCGGAGCTCTACATTTAGGCACAAAAGTCACATTGTATAGATCGTACCTAACTGGGAACACCATAAATATGTTATGTGTAGCCTTATAATGGAAAACTATTTCAATGACTTTTCAACCTTTGCTTGAACCACAGAAATCTGCATTACAATCTTTCTATAAAAAGAAAACAGATTATTCAATACATTATATATCAAACACAGAATGCCATAAATCATCCACATACCGTAAACCAAATTATTATAATTATTAATAAATTAGATTATTAATTAAGATTATAATAATTAATTGTACACAGCCTGACCTCTATGCTCCAATATCTACCAATAAATCTAAACATGTGCACAATTCAATTTATTCTGTTTAGATAAAATCAGTAAAATAAAACACTATTGTCAATTACTTTTTCCAATATAATTTACAATGAATTTTTTTTTTTTTAAGCTAGGACTATCTCCCCTGTAAAACTCGAAAAACCTGTATTCCTGAAACGAAAACCAAACAAGCCTTCTTCTTTTTGTTTTGTTTTTTTCTCAATTTATTGCTTTACAAATGGATATAATGCCTTCCAACATTATTGGGGTAAGTCTTTTTAAGATTTTTTTATTAGCTAACACGGTACAAAAATATGTATTTACCTGCCCCTATTCTATTTTAAGATATAATGCTGCCAGACTTTTAAAACACCAGTTGTTCAAAATTTTCACTTATTTGTACAATAAGGGGTCCACACTTCAGGGAAATCAAAGTAACAAATGTTGTACTTGTAAACTCTCTATTCTCACCAGGCTGTCCAACATATTCCTCTGCTTCTCCCTGAATAGTCTGACTACCTTGTAAAACCATTTGCCGGGCCACTTCCCCCAGCATCATGTAAATTTGAATTAGCCTGGTTATTATACACCCCTGTGTCCTGCACCTTCTTCTTCTATTTCAACCTATCCTTTTGACTGCAACATCTGCGTTACACTTTATCAAACCCCTGTGCAGCTTCCCACAATCTTTTCTTTCAACTTTCCTTTCTTTCCCTTCAGCGCCACATTCCATTGTGACGGTTGTAGCCGTCCTCTCCTAACACCTTAAAAATCTCTAAGGCATGGCGCACAACTTTCTTTTCCTCTCTGTCTGTCACTAATTCTATAACATTCTGCGAACCTTCTGACTTCTCAACTTTCTTTTTCCTCCACCTAAGCATTGTTGCTGTCTTGGCGGCAGTTGGATTACACTAATTCAAGACTATATGGTGCACGCTACATAGTTACATAGTTACTTAGGTTGAAAAAAGACCTAGGTCCATCTAGTTCAACCTTCCTCCACCAGTTCTACATTTAGTCACTAAGTCATTTATAACCAACAATATTTTGTGTACTGAGGAAATCATCCAGCCCTTTTTTAAAAGCTGTTATAGTATCTGCCATTACTACCTCTTGTGGTAGGGCATTCCACAGTCTGACTGCTCTAACTGTAAAGAACCCTTTCCTATTTAGCTGTCGGAATCGCTTTTCTTCCACTCGCAGTGAGTGCCCCCTGGTCCTTAGTACTGTCTTTGGAAGAAATAAGTCATGTGCCAGTCCTTTATATTGACCACGCATGTATTTATACATATAAATGAGATCTCCTCTGAGACGTCTTTTTTCTAAGCTAAACATATCTAACTTTTTCAACCTGTCATCATATGAGAGGCCTTCCATTCCTTGTAATAGTCTAGTTGCCCGCCTTTGAACTGACTCTAACTTCTGAATGTCCTTTTTAAAATGTGGAGCCCAAAACTGGATCCCGTATTCCAGATGTGGCCTTACAAGTGATTTATAGAGGGGTAACAATACGTTGGGATCACGGGATCTAATCTCTCTTTTTATACACCCTAAAATCTTGTTTGCTTTAGCAGCTGCTGCTTGACATTGAGTGCTGCTGCTCAGCTTATTTGTAATGAGAATACCCAAGTCCTTCTCCTCTTCTGTAGTCCCGAGTTTACTTCCATTTAATGTATACGCAGCTATAGGATTACTCCGTCCTAGGTGCATTACTTTACATTTATCAACATTAAATCTCATTTGCCAAGTATCTGCCCATTCTGACATCTTATCCAGATCTTTTTGTAATATTGTACTATCCAGGTCAGTTTTTAATATCCTACATAGTTTGGTGTCATCGGCAAAGACTGACACTGTACTATCAATCCCATCCACAAGGTCATTAATAAAGAGAGTAAAAAGAATCGGTCCAAGCACAGATCCCTGCGGCACCCCACTGCTAACTATAGCCCATTTAGAGAATGTACCATTTATGACTACTCTTTGTTTCCTATCTTTTAGCCAATTCCTTACCCAGTTGCATATTGTGTCCCCTAGTCCTTGCTTCTGGAGCTTTAGTATAAGGCTATTATGTGGTACAGTATCAAATGCCTTTGCAAAGTCCAAATAAATCACATCAGCTGCATTACCAATATCCAGGTTTGAACTTACCCCCTCATAGAACCCCAACAGGTTGGTTAGACATGACTTATCTTTCATGAATCCATGCTGTTTGTCAGTTATCATATTATTTTCTGCAATATATTTTTGCATGTCATCCCTTAAAATGCCCTCAAAAACTTTGCATACTACTGATGTCAGGCTTACTGGACGGTAGTTGCCTGGATCGTTGCTACAGTCCGGCCGGCACTGGGGCGTTTCACCCTTACTCTAGCTCCCTCCGCTAAGTAAAAGCAAAGAGGAGGACGTACAAAAATGTCACATACAAGAATGTCCCGCCCTCCGGACTTGGTCAGCTGTACCAATTTATTGTCCTAATCCCTATCTTCGATCACGGGTATCCCCCCCGTGTCCTCAAACTACGGATCGGGACAGTCTAACCAGCTATATCCAACTGCTGCCGTCTTACCCCCTACTATCCATACTCTAGATCCCTTGTGACAATTGAAATGCACACCACAGGGTAGGATTCTAGCTACTAGGCCCCCAGCGGGCACCACCACCGAGTCACTATCGGGTACCTTTAACTCCGATGGGGACACAAGGCCTGTCACCCCCTCCTCTCCAAGAACAACCTTGTCGGCAGTGAATACACAGTATGTAACCCTTACCGGGGCTGTTGGTTGATCAGGCCTGTTGGAGCGGAGGGAGGTCCAGGTCCGTGACGACCAAGGTATCTGGGTGTCTAGGTATCGGGGTGCTCCTTATGGGGGCCCCACGATTTGGGTGCCAAACTGTTGGGGGAGAACTCCGGGTCTCTCTCAGGGTCACGGAGCTGGATTTCAAATCAGAACTGTGCAGATGTATATGAATCAAAAAAATGACCACACAGAGAAATGTGTCTCTATTTGGGAGAAGTGAAGGTCTTCTGTCAGTGTATTCAAAAGTATAACATTTTATACAGCTTTTTAGACAGTCCTGTAAAACAACATTCCTTTAAGTCATTCAGGTGTGTCAGGGAACAGACGAAAGTCTATTCAAGAATATTGCTTAATCATGAGTCTAACTGGTTTTCCAAGAACCTGTTCTAAATGTCAGTTTACTTATTTATGAGACTACAAACTCATTACTTAGCCCTAAGCATAGTTTGTTTACATATACAATCCTTGCAACATTTCAGTCAGATATATGTAGAAAGTAATACATAAAAGATTCAAAATACAGATTAATCTTATTATATTATAATATCATTATACTGGACAAACGATTCATAGCCTAGGCCTTCACACCTGTCTACCAGGTGCACAGAAAACTGAGCCTCCAGCTCTCTCCTTATCCGCATCATTTCTTTGTCCGCTTCATGTCGGGGCACAGGGATCAGAGGCATTGCTGCCTGGCCTGGTCTGGCCGGGACAAGAGGCGTTGCGGCCTGGTCTGGTCTGGCCGGGAGACGAGGCGTTGCGGCCTAGTCTGTTCTGGCCGGGACAAGAGGAATCGCGGCCTGGTCTGGTCTGGCTGGGACATAAAGCATTGCAGCCTGGTCAGGTCTGGCCGGGATAAGAGGCATTGCGGCCTGGTCTAGTCTGGCCGTGGCACGAGGCGTTGCGGCCTGGTCTGGTCTGGCCGTGACACGAGGCGTTGCGACCTGGTCTGGTCTGGCTGGGACACGAGGCGTTGCGGCCTGGTCTGGTCTGGCTAGGACACGAAGCGTTGCGGCCTGGTCTGGTCTGGCCGGGACACGAGGCGTTGCGGCCTTGTCTGGTGTGGCCGGGACAAGAGGCGTTGCACCGGCATTGCACCGGGTGTCTCACCGGGCATCCCACCAGGCACCGCATCAGGCATCGCACTGGCCTCCGGTGACAATGCCGGCGGGGTCAGCATACCCGGTCGGGCAGGGGCAGCGTGGGACTCACCCAGGGTTAGGCCGGAGATATCCCGCAGCAGGGTTGCTATCGCCGGTGATGACTCCAGATGGGCGTGGGCGGCACCTCCACGCGGGCCTCGCTGCACTGATCTCTGCAGGTTTCTTATGGCCAACACCATCTCTTTCCTCCACACTGCTATCTCTCGGCTGCTCCGCTCCTTCATACTGTCAGCCATTCTTCCAACTTCAGCTTCCAGCTCAGCAGCAGTCATCGGCCTGGTCCATGCCAGCTCCTCGTGGTCACCTCCCACGGACTCCATCTTGCCTCGCTCGCTGCTCAGTTTCGTTTCTTACACCAGACTGGGACGTTCCCACCATCTCTGGCCAGATCCGCCCCCATTTTCTCCTCTCGCGGGGTCAGATCGCTCCAGGGGTTCTAAGACAGCCTCACCTCTTTGTGGGCGGTACTCTCCTTCTGCGTGGGCTGCAGTCTTCAATTTCGCGTGCTTTTGCAGTGTCAATATGGCGGCAGTCCAAATTTTCTGATTGGACCTCCAAGGCGCACGGTCACCTGTGTTAACAAGTCTAGTCCTTATCTTGTTCATGACGCCAGAAACGATGTGTCGCCCACCTGTAGCGGTCGCCTCAGGGATGTCCTTCCACCTTCTGGGACACCACAGGGGCTCCACTTGATTACCGCTGGCAACAGGTATGTCAGGTTATTTACTTATGAGTCGTGACGCCACTCTTGGTTTGCGGTCAGGGTGGTGACCGCCACTGCAGTTTAACGAGCGTCTGGGGCTGATGGTGTCTGCAGTCTGGTGACATGGCCTCCCGAGAGTGAGGCTGGCCCCAGGGGCTCGGGTGTGTGTGTAGAACAACAGGTCGCAAAAGAACTCAGTCCCAGTCCAAAGTGTCTTTCAACTTGTTGACTCACATTTAGCTTGTTTTGCGAGGTAACCCGGGCGATGCTGAGATACACCAGGTGGGGAACCAGGTATTCTTCAGGCTGGAATAAGGGTGTCTGTTGGCTCGCCTTCCTAGCACTTCTTGTTTCGGACAACCCCTGATTTAAAGTACCGTTGGATTCATCCAGGTAAGTCTTATCTGCCTTTTCTCCCCTTTTTGGCCCATTTGCTGGCAGCGTGGACCAAGGTGGATATCTTCAGGCTCGATCCTCCTTATGGGCCCCCTGCTGATGCTCGGACTCTGTGTTGGTTAGTGTGGGACTTTTTGTCCTCCCCACCGGCAGGTGTAGCAGACCACTAAATGGATGTCTGGCTCTAGGGACCTTTTCCCCATGTGTGCCTAGCCACCAGAAGTCTCCGTACAGGACCAGTTGGTTCCCTCAGTGTCCTCCTGACCAACTGATTTCCTCAGCATTTTTCTGTCCAACTTCTGGTGACCGTTCTCCTCCGAATTATATACCAATTATGGATGCTTAAAGTAGATATTTACCACAACCAGAATCTTACTACTTTTATATAAAACCGTATAATTTTATTAGTATCAAAATTACATGTATAACAAACAATTAAAAGTTCAAGAAGGAGAGAGGAAAGATAATCTTACCCTATCCTTTCCCTTCCTCAAAACGGGGGTCGGCGTCCTAGATGTGAAGACGCCCCCGTTCCACGACGATTATCCCTGGGTAGTGCCTTCCCTACTAGATTATGAGTGCAATCCCTCTCAGATAGAATCAACCCCTAGAGCGGTAACACCACAGTGAGGAAGATGTGCTCAGTCCACAGTGGCTAATTTGTCTGTATCACCACTCAGACGAGTAGGAATTGGGGCCTGGGGGAGTCATCAGATATTCAGAAGTCTATGTGCTCAGTAGCAGAGACAGATAGATAGGTCACATATTTTATGAAAAACAAATCAAGAAATGCCCTGTCGGGCACTTGTTCCATACTCCTCACCATGGTCTTCATATAAATTTTTAATCATGTATTAATAAAGAAAATTTATTTTTAATATATTTTTGGAATCTGTGCTGGGTCCAATTTTTCCTTTTTCACTGTTGCCTGCTAGCTGGTTTGGACTCACCATCGGACCACGTGCTTCCCTGGGATCTTACGGCTCTGGGTGTCAGGTGAGCTGAAAATCTTTTTCTTTATCCAGCCCTGGAAAGAGGCAGCCCTGGAAAGAGGCAGCCCTGGACAGAGACAGCCGGGGACAGAGACAGCCGGGGACAGAGACATTTTGGAACGAGACTGACAGACAGAGAGAGACAGACAATCACAGACCGACACAGAGAGATAGAGACAGACAGAGAAACTGATACAGACAGAGACAGACAGAATTCGAAGAGAGACAGTTACTATCCCGGGCAACGCCCGGGTACCACAGCTAGTTATATATAAATATGCATAAGGCTGACTATTCTGCCTGGGGCTCGTCATTTTGATAACTCGAAAAATGGTGCATGCAGCTTTTTGCAGGCTGTCAAAATGAAAACTGCGCTTCATAACTGAGATGAACAGCGGTTAATGTTGATTTGTGAGGACGTTTTTTTCAAGCATGGCGGTGGTACTGTGGAAGGTTTGAGGGGTGAAGGCGGAGCTCAGGTGGAACCTGGGTGGAGTCTCAAGGGGCCTCAAAATGTTGCCAGTATGGGCCCTGAAATTCTTGGTGGCAGCCCTGCGTCATGCAGCGCGTGCTGTCTGCCCACCGAAGAGGAGCATCAAACAAGTCTGTGGGCCACACAGGAGGCAAGAGAAGTGTTGTCCTCAATCATCAAAAGAAAATCCCCATCAGTATGTTTATAGATCTGTGTGTATATGATTGTGTTTGTCTATTTATGTATGTGAATGTTTATATGTTTGTGAATGTCTTCAAATATGTATATGCTTAATGTGAATAAATTGGTGTACGTGTCTGTACACCGTGTGGGTGTACGTTTCTGTACGCCATGTGGGTGTACGTGTCTGTATGCCGTGTGGGTGTACATGTGCCGCCCCGTGCTCGGCAGCAGCCAAGCCGCTCGGATCCGGACCTTCTGTGGGTGGCTCGAGGGTCTCCGGACCCGAGGGTCCTGCGGTCACTCCGACTAAAAGGGGCGTTTTTGTGGTTTGGGGACGTGGTTGTACGGCCGGAGCCGTGTTAAGTTCGTGACACCACCCACGGGATGTGGTGAAGGTGGACCTCACCGCTACAGTTACGGGGCACCCGGGGGAGATGGTATGCAGCTAGTTTTTAACCCCTCCGTGGGCAGGGATGGTGGCCCCGGGACCCGGTGGGCTGTTGGTGCAGGGAGATGGGTGGCCGGAGGGCACTGGTGTACTCACTATTAGAATGAACACTCGGGTCTCTGGTAAACCAAGATGATGGTGGTCGGTGTCCGCAGCCGGCTGCAGTCTGGTCCCCCACCCGGTTGGTGGTCTCTGCCTTTCTCCTGCACCTGTTTTGTGATGTTGGACTACCTGCGCTTGCAACTTCAGGAGTTCGCTCCCCGGCTTGATGTGGCCGAAGGAGCCCGTTTGCCCGCAGACGCTGGCCTGTGGGATCTCTGAGCTGTGGTGGTGGCTGCTTATCCCCCTCGTTGGGCTCTTGTCTTCTATGAGGGACTTTGCGGTCTGGTCTGGAGGTCCTTTCCCACACAATCAGTTAATTAACTCAGTCCAGCAGCTTCTGGACCTCGTTTCAGGGTCTGAGTACCCCCCTTGTGCTCCAGTTTCCGAGTCGGTTCCCCGAGTCGGTAAAGGCGGGCCACTACCCTGTCCCGGGCCTCCACGGTTCCACCAAGCCGTCTTCCCGGCTCCTGCAGGCAGAGGCCTCCGTATGCCTCCTAGCCAAAGGTCCCCGGGTCCTACCCTGGCACCTGTCAGTTAGTTGCTGACCTGACACACAGGCCTGCTTCCACTTTACTTCACCTCCAAAACTCAACTACTGTTTTTTCCCGCCTCCGGCTATCCGAACTCCTCGGGGAACATGGCCAACTGCCTGGCTCCGCCCCCTGGTGTGTCCATCAAGCACTGAGGGGGGTGACTAGGGTTTATGTGGTTGGCTGCTGTCACCTTGTTAGGGGACTGGTGTAGTGCAGGGGCTCTATCTGTGACACCTGGCTGGCCAGGGCGTCACATACATCTCTGTACTGTATGTTTGCATGTCCGTGTTTGTGGGGTTCTATGTATGTTTGTAAGATGCGTGTATATAGGGATACGTGACCATGATCAAGGTTCACAGCATTTTGGATGCAGTGTGTTCTCACTGATTCCAAAATGCTGCATTGTACAATACAATACAAGCACAGTGGATGGATTTCAGGGTAAACTGACCTGTGGCGTGGATCTCTGAGCTGCAGCATGTCAATTTATTGCTGCGGAGACGCAAATGTTCTCCTCAGGGAAAACAGAGAAACAGACTGCAGCAGGCCAAACTGTGACTGTGGGCTCACGTAGCTGCAGTCCCTTCCTTCGGAGAGCACTCACGGCCCCGTAGGAGAGGACACGCTGCGTCCAGTAAACAGCATGTCTGGACCGTGGCCCCATACCCATATAGTGTTAGTGTAAAACATTTGTATCTTGTATCTCATTTTTAAGGGTGAGTGCCCACCATCAGGCTTCTTCACAGTCTGGACGCAGTGTACTTTATCTGGCAGAGAGTCTAATCTCCTGGGTGGGAGAAAGCGCTGTCCATGCACACAATCTGGGTCACTGATACAGTGGATTTTTGCTATGTTCTCCAGCTCAGAGCACTAGCATTTCCATTTGAATAAATTGACAAGCTGCAGCTCAGAAACCCAAGCCACAGGTCAGTTTATGGAGCATCTAAAACAAGCACAGGGGGCCGGAGATTTCTATAAATCCCATCTACTGTGCTTGTGCTGTACAACACAGCATTTCGGATGCAGTGAAAACACTCTGCTTCCAAAAAGTTGCTGACACTGATCGTGGGTATGGGCCCTAAGGACTCGTTCACATATGTTAGGGAATTTCATTTTTTCTTTCCATGTTTATGAAAAGACAAGTGAAATTAACCCCTTCCTGCACTGTGGTATCCATTTTTTTACCGCATATACCCATTATAACCTATGGTGCTGCTCACATATCCGTGTATTTAGACAGTGTGTCCATGTGATCCACATGGAGACGTCTGTTTTTTTCCGGCAGCACAGATGACAATGGCCAATAGAAGTCTATGGGGCCATGAACAACACGTACAGCACAAGGATGGCTTCAGTGTATAGTTCGTGTGCCATCAGTTTGCTGTATGTGTTTAACATTGAAAATATAGGAGAAGCTTTATAAATGTAGTTAGCTGTGTTATGGTACTGTATCTATGTAGTAAGCATGGTTTTGCTCCCATATCTATATAGTAAGCTCAGTTATGGTACCATATTTAAGCAGTAAGCTTAGTTCTAATACTATGTGTATGCAGTAAGCTTGTTCTGTTCCCGTATCTATGTATGTGGCTTGGTTCTGTTACTGTTTCTATGTAGAAGACTGAGTAAGAACAATTTTGTTCCTGTATTGATATACTAAGCTCAGTTCTATTCCTGTATCTATGTATGAAGCTTAGTTCTATTGCTGTATCTATGTAGTAAGCTCAGTTCTACTCCAATATCTCTGTAGTAACCTCGGTTTTGCTCCCATATCTCTATAGTAAGCTTGGTTCTGCTTCCTTATCCCTGTAGTAAGCTTGATTCTGCTCCCATTACTCTGTAGTAAGCTTGCTTCTGCTGCCATATGTCTGTAGTAAGCTTGGTTTTGCTCCCATATCTCTGTAGTAAGCTCGGTTCTGCTCCCATATCTCTGTAGTAAGCTCGGTTCTGCTCCCATATCTCTGTACTAAGCTCGGTTCTGCTCCTATATCTCTGTAGTAAGCTCAGTTCTGCTCTCTTACCTCTGTAGTATGCTTGGTTCTGCTCCAATATCTCTATAGTAAGCTCAATTCTCCTCCCTTATTTCTGCAGTAAGCACAGTTCTGCACCTTTATCTCTGTTGTAAGCTTGATTTTGCTCCCATATCTCTGTTGTAAGCTCTGTTTTGCTCCCATATCTCTGTAGTAAAGTTGGTTCTGCTCCCTTATCTCTCTAGTAATCTTGGTTATGCTCCAATATCTCTGTAGTAAGCTCTGTTCTGCTTCCTAATTTTTGTTTTTTTGCTGTTTTTTTGCTGTTTTAGGTAATCTATTGGTTTGAGGATTCTGGATCTTTTCCATGTCTTTATTATAGGATTTCACCTCCATCCACACTACCAGGACCTGATTTCAGACAGCAGTAACCTCTTTTGGATCTCTTTGGACTCACTAATACCTTTTGCCCTGTAGTGATCAAACTGGTCTTGAGCCAGTGCTGTGTTCCAAACCCCTCCAGCTATGAAGGTCATCAATTGGATCTATTGATTGAAGTATTCTGGAGCTTTTCCTTATTCCCACTATAGGATTCCATACTTGGACTTATTAATATCGTTGACCCTGGTGTGGTTTAGCTGGGCTTGAGCCAGTGTTGTGTTTTATACCCTCCTAGTTATAAAGGTCATCTTTACTTGTTATAAACGCTCTGGTCTTGGTTTACCCCTGAGACCCCGTGGACCTTTGGTTCTATGGTTGGCTTTGGTTCTATGGTTGGCTTTGGTTCTATGAGATACAGATATACCTAACAGACCGTTCCAATGAATTGGGGTGTCCAGGATTCCCTTTCGCGCTCATGATTTTGTATATTTCTTTATACTTACATGTTTGTATATGCTGAAGACTTCATTATTTTGCTACTTTGAGCCTGTATTAAGGGCTAAAGGCTATAGGCACATGGGTTTTGAATGTGTAAATGATTTTTGGGGGCCCCCCCTTTTTGTAAGGTGGGTGTGTGCTGTGATGGGTGGATTCTAGTATTGATATTCAACAACATAAAACAACCCCTTTTTTCCTCTTGAGCTTTCCTCCTTCTGGTATTTTACCGCATCTTCAGTTGTCATGGTTCTAACTTGGAAGCTTACATATGATCACTGGTTATTGATTAAACCATAAATGACTTATCCAAATGGACACACGTCTTTTTTTGAAAAATTGTATACAAATCTTTATTAACAATATTAGTATTTATAAGGGCACACAGTATAGACAAACAGTGTTATTAAAAACATGTGCAAGCCACCATATTAAAAACCAACAGGGCAGTGTGGTCAGTCAAACAATATCATCCACATGAAATATTATGCAGCGGTCATGATTATATATCACAGGCTCAGTTATATCAGAATGGATAACAATTTTTAAATTACAACACTGGTATAGCAGCTTAGAGTGGTCATACCTATATTAAATACAATAAATATGAAGACTTAATTCCATAATTCATAAGTATCACATATAGATTAGTCCTGACAGCCAGCAAAATAGTGCAATTTATTGGCATAGAATTTTATAGAATAGGCATGAAAGAGGTCAATATTTTGCCTCCCGGTTATAATTAATTTAATTAAGGAGAGAAAACTCCACAACACCATACTTTAGAATAAAGGGTGGGTCCAGACTGTATTGGATCCTCACCCCAAGCACAAACTCAATATCATATCATGCAAGGAGGACAAGAGTTTTTTTAGGGTGCAAAAGATATACAAAAATTTATTTAACACGCTGTGAGGGTAAACATCCAGGACATCATAAAAACATGTTAAGAATAATACACGGACGACCCCCATATGTGGTAGATAATAAAACCATCTGTGACATGTTGGCTCATGTAAATGCAGCCATACACTGCGAGTCACAGGGAAAAATGCAGAGCTTGCATATCAAGCAAACCGCATTAATGCACATGCGAACTACAGCAGTGTAATATGGCATTAGACACAAACATAAATGCAATACATAAAATAGACAAGGTTACACGTCAGGAGAGCATACATAACATGTGAGCTTTATATATTACAGCATAACCTAAAGTAAAGGTATGTCCATAAATGCATTGCATATAAACACATTACCCACGGTCCCATAGGGACCCCTGCGCAGGCAAGCTGCAGATAGTGACGATAGAGCCATACACATCAATGGGTAGAAAAATTGAAAGGGGGGGCCTCCCTATGGGACCGTGGGTAATGTTTATATGCAATGCATTTATGGACATACCTTTACTTTAGGTTATGCTGTAATATATAAAGCTCACATGTTATGTATGCTCTCCTGACGTGTAACCTTGTCTATTTTATGTATTGCATTTATGTTTGTGTCTAATGCCATATTACACTGCTGTAGTTCGCATGTGCATTAATGCGGTTTGCTTGATATGCAAGCTCTGCATTTTTCCCTGTGACTCGCAGTGTATGGCTGCATTTACATGAGCCAACATGTCACAGATGGTTTTATTATCTACCACATATGGGGGTCGTCCGTGTATTATTCTTAACATGTTTTTATGATGTCCTGGATGTTTACCCTCACAGCGTGTTAAATAAATTTTTGTATATCTTTTGCACCCTAAAAAAACTCTTGTCCTCCTTGCATGATATAATTAATTTAACCAGAATAGACAGCCAAAATTGCAAACAGAGTTGCAGGCAGTCATGAATTGAACATGATTGTAGGTGTTGCATCTAAAAAAGCAAATCTTGACAGCCAGCAAAAAAGAAGGTACAACTGATTGATATAAGCAGATATGAGCAGTTCAACCAAATGCATGAATTTACATACGTAACCAAAGCTGTAACCAGAATAGCAGGTAGTCAGGTTTACATAATTACATGTTAGGGTTATAAAGAGCAGCATGAACCATAGATTTACCATGGACACTGAGCCAAAGAATAGTGCAGGGACAATGCCCTGAGTTAGATAGAGGTTAAAGTGATTGGCTACAGCGGGTCTGTATCATCAGACATAGTTCCGATCCCGACCACACTGCCCTGCACCTCGACGCGTTTCGCAAGAAAGCTTCGTCCAGGAGGTGCAGAGGCAGTGGGGAAGGCACTTTTTAAAGGACACCAAATATGACGCACCTGTGTGAATCGGCGCGCGCCATCCGGTCGCACCACCATCACCGCGGCCCCCGGCGTCCCGGAAACCTCTCTGCGTGTCGCGGGCGGGGAGGAGGGTGTCAGCACACCACGCTCACCCCTTCTGCTCGGGTCCGGCGGCTGCTGCTCAGTGGTGGCTCGAGCGGTGGGCCGGATCCCGGGGGTTTCTCGAGCAGCACTCCTCGCCCGTGAGTGAAAGGGGTTTGTTGGATGTGGGAATTGTTTATTGTCCGTGACGCCACCCACGGTTGTGGTGATTTCACCACCGCTGCTCTATACGGGGATCCCGGGGATGGTGATGCGGAGCAGCCAGGTGTTGTGTTTCCCCTCCGTGGGTAGGGGTTGGTGATCCTAGGGCCCGGTGATGGCTTGGGAGGTGCAGGGCCTGGTGGGCGCAGGGACGCGGGGGCAGCGCTGTGCCTTGCAGCACTGTGGTACTCACTCAGCCTGAGACGTTGACACAGTTTTTACGGTAAACCAAACGGCTGGATAAACGGTCCCACGGACGGCTGCACTTGCTCTCCCAGTAGGTGACGGTGATGTCCCTTTTCCTTGCACCTTGGTGTACGTGTTGGTTGCGATGGGTCCCCACCGGTAACCCGCTCCCCGGCTTCAAGCTGGACCGGGGGAGCTCTACTCTTTGCCCGCAGGCGCTGGCCCTAAGAAACTGGTGCCTTGGCGGTGGCGGTGTCTCTTCTACACTGGCTGGGCTGTTGCCTTCAATCGGGACTTGGTTGTTGGGGGATCTACGTCCCCGTCACTGACAGATTTGGCAAATTATGGCAACTCCAAGCCTTGCCGGGGTCCGAGAGGCCCCTGCCCTGGTGCTGACTGTCCTTCGGACCACTGCTCCAGACCGCCGGGCACACAGCCTACGGGGTCCTTCCAGGAACTTCCAAACGGTCCCCCTCCAGACAGTCACCGCCGTTGCTGACCTTGCTGACCTGTCTTGCACACAGCTGGACTACTTCAGGCTTTTACACGCTCTTTCTGTTCTGTCACCACACTTGCTTTCCTCCTTTACTACTTTTCTTCCTTCACTTTCACTTAGCTGTTTACTTTTCGACTTAGCTCCTCACTCCTGCTCCTCCCTGAGCTTTCTGCCCTCGAGCCCTGCCTGGGCTAATCTGCCTGGTTTCTCCCGCCTCCAGAGCTGTGTCCTCCTCGGTGGGCGGAGGCAACTGCCTGGCCCACCCCCTGGTGTGAATCATCAGCCTCTGGAGGAAGGCAACAAGGATTTTTGGTTAGCTTAGGTGTTCCTACTTGGGATGTGGGGTGTGGTGGTGTGTGACCTGTGTCCCCTGGCTTGCCCAGGGCGACACATTCCCCCTTAGCAAAATGCAGACCGTCCGCGGGCTGCCGTCCAACACCGGTTTTATTTTTCTGAAAAAGATAACATAGCAAAATAACATATTTACATTTTTAATACTAACTCTTCCCAAGACGGGAGGCACATTTCTTTTAACGTTGCATAACGGTTTACGGTTACAGTTTCCGCTCTCTCCCACCCAAGCAACCTGGCCCTGATGCTGCCCCTAAAGCCCAGGCAGCACCCCTTGACCCACAGTCCAGCACAAGTTACCCGAGCGGGATCTGTCCTTCCCCTCCAGAGGGTAGCCACCGGTTCCTTTGGTGGCTGGGCCCTAGCCTGCTCTGCTGAGGGCCCTCCCTCCAACCTGCCTCTCCGGAGGCGGCATTGCGGAAAACGGTAACGGTAAACAACATATTTACAAGCCACTAACGTTTGTGGTTGCCCTGCAAGTTCACGGGCTTGTCCATGGAAAGTCCTCCATGCAAAACTTTTTAACGGTCCCCACGGGGACAACGGTGCCAGCTCCAGCCGGTTGCAAATCACGGTAAATCAGGTGAAACTTCGGTATCATTTTCTTATCATTCTTTCAAAACTTTTCAACAAACACAACAACCACTCTGTACATTCCCTGACCCCTTTTATTCACAGAACGGTCTCCTTGTAGCTAAGTGGAGGTCTACCTAGGTTGGAACGGGTGGACCTTCGGGGACCGGTGTCAGTGGTGCTAGACAGTGGGGTAGAGGAAACAATCGGTTCCTCCTCCCGGCTATAGTGTGGAGTAGGCGGAGGTGCAGGGGAGCTGAGTACAGGTTCATCCCTGGGCACTGACACTGGTTCTGGCTCACGGTTAACCGCTTCCACTACTTCTTCATCCACAGGTTGTGGGAACAGTATCACTGGAAGAATCACCGCGCCGTTCTGTGTAGGCCAGTTTGCTGGGAAGTCACCCATTACAGTGTGGATTACCTCTGCTGCCTTCTCTGCTGGTGGAGGAACCGGTACTTCAGCCTCTGCCTCCAACGCTGGGGGGCACCTTTTTAGATGATCTCGGGAAACTGTGGCCAGGGTGCCTCCCTGGTCACGACTGATCTGGTAGGCCTTCCCGTCTCCCCATTCTGTGGGTTGTATGACGTAAGGGGCTTGCTCCCACTGATCGTCCAGCTTGTGGGCCTTCCTCTTCCGTTTCAGCACTACGTCTCCTGGCTGGAAAGGACCCAGGAGACGTAGGTAACAGGGTCGGTACCGCAACAGGGTCGGTAACAGGGTCGGTACCGGTAACAGGGTCGGTACCGCAGGACTGGCGCATAGCAAATGTGGTGCCAATATTCAAAAAGGGGACAAAAACTGAGCCGGGAAATTATAGGCCGGTAAGTTTAACCTCTACGGTTGGTAAAATCCTTGAGGGTTTCTTGAGAGATGCTATACTGGAGTATCTCAAGAAAAATAACCTTATGACAGAGTATCAACATGGGTTTATGAGGGATCGATCCTGTCAAACTAATTTGATCAGCTTCTATGAAGAGGTAAGTTCAAGCCTGGACCAGGGAAATGCAGTGGATGTTGTGTATATGGACTTTTCAAAAGCTTTTGATACGGTGCCACACAAAAGGTTGGTACATAAAATGAGAATAATGGGGATAGGGGAAAATATGTGTAACTGGGTTAAAAACTGGCTCAGTGATAGGAAACAAAGGGTGGTTATTAATGGTACGTACTCGGACTGGGTCTCAGTTCATAGTGGGGTACCACAGGGGTCAGTATTGGGCCCGCTTCTTTTCAACATATTTATAAATGACCTTGTTGGGGGCATGCGGAGTAGAATTTCAATATTTGCAGATGATACTAAACTCTGCAGGGTAATCAACACAGAGGAGGATAATTTTATATTACAGGGAGATTTATGTAAATTGGAGGATTGGGCTGAGAAGTGGCAATTGAAGTTTAATGTAGATAAATGTAAGGTCATGCACTTGGGTAGAGGAAATAACATTTATGATTATGTACTTAATTGTAGAACACTGGGTAAAACAGACACAGAAAAAGACTTGGGTGTATGGGTGGATGGTAAACTTCACTTTAGTGGACAGTGTCAGGCAGCTGCTGCCAGGGCTAATAAAATAATGGGATGTATTAAAAGAGGTATACGTGTTCATGAAAAAAATATAGTTCTACCTCTGTACAAGTCACTAGTGCGACCGCACGTAGAATACTGTGTACAATTCTGGTCACCGATATATAAGAAGGACATAGCTGAACTGGAGAGGGTGCAAAGAAGAGCGACCAAGATTATTAGAGGAATGGGGGGGCTGCAATACGAAGACAGGTTATTAAACTTGGGGTTATTTAGTCTGGAAAAACGAAGGCTTAGGGGAGATCTAATCACAATGTATAAATATATGAGGGGACAGTACAGAGACCTTTCCAAAGATCTATTTACACCTAGGCCTGCGACTGGAACACGGGGGCATCCGCTACGTCTTGAGGAAAGAAGGTTTAATCATAATCACAGACGAGGATTCTTTACTGTACGAGCAGTGAGACTATGGAATTCTCTGCCGCATGATGTTGTAATGAGTGATTCACTACTAACATTTAAGCAGAGCCTGGATGCCTTTCTTGAAAAATTTAATATAACCAGTTATGTATATTAGATTTTATGACAGGGTATTGATCCAGGGAACTAGTCTGATTGCCGGATGTGGAGTCAGGAAGGAAATTTTTTCCCCATTGGAACTTGTTTGCCACATTGGGGTTTTTTGCCTTCCTCTGGATCAACATGTTAGGCTACGGGTTGAACTAGATGGACTTAGAGTCTCCCTTCAACCTTAAACTATGATACTATGATACTATGATGATACTATGACCCGCGGACGCCTTCTGATTGAACCGGTGCTCCTGCTGTTCTCGACTTCGACTGAGGTTTTTCTCAACATACTCCTGGATTTGCCGGTATTGTGCTCTCATCCGACTTTCCCACTCCGCCGTCGAAGGGAGGGCTTCTGGGGCCTCCAACCCTATCTCCAGATCCACCGGCAGGCGGCCAGGCCGAGCCCTCATCAGATACGCCGGGGTGCACTTCGTCGAGCTCGAGGGGATATTATTGTACATGTCGACCAAGTCGGGTAACTTTTCCGGCCACAGGTTCCGTTCCTCCAGCGGTAGCGTCTTGAGAAGTCCCAGGACCAGGTGGTTCATTTTCTCGCACATGCCGTTGGTTTGGGCGTGGTACGGAGTGGTCCGGATTTTCTTGCAGCCGTACAACTGGCAGAATTCGTGGAACACCTCTGCTTCAAAGGCCGGGCCTTAGTCAGTCAGCACCTTTTCGGGGTACCCATGGGGTCGGCAAAAATAAGCCTGGAACGCTCGAGCAGCAGTTCGACCAGTCAGGTCCTTAACGGGGACTACCACCATAAATCTTGAGTAGTGGTCTACAATGGTCAATGCGTAGGTGTACCCACTTCGGCTAGGGGTGAGCTTGACATGGTCTAGTGCGACCAACTCCAGCGGCTGATGGGTGACTATTGGATGTAAGGGTGCCCGCTGGCTAGTCTCGTCCTTCCTCCTCAGCGTACAAGGACCGCACTCTCGGCACCAGGCTTCTACCGATTCACGCATCCCACTCCAATAGAACCGCTCCCTCAACAGCATCTCCAGCTTCTTCCACCCGAAGTGGCCAGCACCATCATGGTATGCCCGCAGGACAGTAGCGACGTCAGCTTGAGGAACGACCAACTGGCTTATTTTCTCATGGGTCTTCGGGTTGATCAGCTCACGGTACAGCCTCCCTTGGTGTAGGTAAAGCCGTTTCCGTTCTTTCCACAAGCGTTGGGCTTCGGCCGGAGCGGCAGGGTCTATTCCCGTAGCACCTTGCTCCACCAGGGTCTTGACAAGGCGAACAGCCGGCGCTTGGTCCTGAGCTTCCTGCCACTCTTGACTGGGCCGTGGGTCCAGATCCACTCGTTGCTGATGTACTTGTACCCTCTCAGTAGGCGGCTGGTGAAACGCAGGCAACTCGATCTCCTCGAGGTCGTCATCCTCGCACCCCTCTTCTGACAAATGGGGCATTCAGGAGAGTGCATCAGCGTTTATGTTGACACGACCGGCTCGGTACTTTATGGTGAAATCATAGTTGGCTAGCCGGGCTACCCACCGCTGCTCCAGTGCGCTCAACTTGGCCGTGTTCAGGTGGGTCAGCGGATTGTTGTCCGTAAACGCGGTGAATGTTGCTGCCGCCAAGTAGTGGCGGAACCGCTCCGTGATAGCCCACACCAACGCCAATAGCTCGAGCTTGAAGGAGCTATAGTTCTCAGGGTTCCTTTCGGTCGGCCGGAGTTTTCGGCTAGCGTAGGCAATCACCTTCTCCTTTCCGTCCTGGACCTGGGATAGGACCGCTCCTAGCCCCACGTTACTGGTGTCCGTGTGGAGAATGAACGGGCGCCCATAATCAAGGTACGCCAGGACCTCTTCTCCGGTCAAGGCCGCCTTCAACTGGCAAAAGGACTCCTCATGCTTGTTCTCCCACGACAGTGGGGCTCCAATGGGTCTACCACCTTTGGTCTGTCCCACGAGGAGGTCTTGCATGGGGGCAGCCATCTTCGTGTACCCCTTTTATAAAGCGCCGATAGTACCCCACCAGACCCAGAAACTGCCTTACTTCCCTCACGGTAGTTGGTCTCGGCCAGCTCTGGATGGCAGTAATCTTCTCAGGGTCGGGGGCGACACCATCCGCACTCACCACATGCCCTAGATACTGCACCCTGGGCTTCAGCAGGTGGCATTTAGAGGGCTTCAATTTCATCCCGTACTTGGCAAGGGACGCGAACACCTCGGCCAGGTGCTCCAGATGGGCTTCATACGTCTGGGAATAAACAATCACATCATCCAAGTACAACAGGACGGTCTCGAAGTTTAAATGTCCCAGACAGCACTCCATCAGCCGTTGGAAGGTTCCGGGGGCATTGCACAGCCCAAACGGCATGCTATTGAATTCGCAGAGCCCCATCGGGGTGGTGAAGGCGGTCTTCTCCCGGTCCTCTGGGGCCACGGCCACTTGCCAGTATCCGCTGGTGAGGACAAGGGTCGAGAAGTAGTTTGCAGTTCTCAGTGCAGCCAAAGACTCTTCAATACGAGGTAAGGGATAGGCATCTTTATGGGTTATCTGGTTGATCTTCCGGTAGTCCACACACATCCGCATGGTACCATCCTTCTTCTTGACCAGTACCAACGGAGCGGCCCAGGGACTACAGCTGTCCCGAATAACCCCTGCCTCCTTCATATTCCTCAACATATCTTTGGCACACTGGTAATGTGCAGGGGGAATAGGTCTATACCTCTCTTTGATAGGGGGATGTTCACCGGTGGGAATGTGGTGCTGGACCCCCTTGATCTGCCCAAAGTCTAGGGGGTGCTTACTGAAGACCTGTTCGTACTCCTGCACCACCCTGTATACCCCTGCCCTGTGATGTGTAGGGGTATCATCAGTGCCTACATGTAGCTGTTGATGCCACTCCTTTGTTTCCCCCTGGGGTGGGGAAGTGCTGGTGGTAGGTGGGAGTGTGGATGGACTGGCTTCATGGATAGTGTGAGGGTCCAGGGTGAGCAGCTTGGCAATGGTGGCATACCGGGGAAGCCTGACTTCTTCCTCTCCACAGTTCAGCACTCTCACAGGCACTCTCCCTTTCTTCACATCCACCACCCCTCAGGCGGCCATTACAGTGGGCCAGTGCTCGGAAGGCATGGGCTCCATCATCGCAGGGTAGTCACGCCCCTGAGGCCCTACTGCTGCCCTACACCAGATCATCATCTCACTCCTAGGGGGCACAGTCAATGGAGCAACATCCATCACTCTCACTCCACCAATCTCCCCTCCTGTTGAGCTTACATGCTGGCGGTACATCAGGGCTCGGATTTCACGCTGCACAGCCCTCTGCCGGCTCCCTGCCGCGGTGGCGGCCAGCTGCTGTAATAGGGTTAACACATCAGCCATGCAGTGCTCCATCACATTGGTTCCCAGCACTATTTTCGGGTTATGATCACTGGGCTCATTCATGATCACAATCATACCCTGGTGTTGCAGTTCAGCTTGCCCCACTGTCATAGCCACTTGTTTATACCCCACCTGGGTCAATGGAAGTCCATTAGCGGCAATCAACGTTATACTATTGTCTGGGGGCGCCAGCTCGTCTATGGCCCAATACCGCTGGTACAACGTGTACGGTATGGTAGTTACCTGTGATCCAGTGTCCAAGAGAGCCATCACTGGTATGCCGTCCACAGCCACGGGGATGATGGGGCGGGCCCCGATGTATCGGTCCCGCCAGTCCGGGGGGCCACGATGTTCTACTCCTGAGGATTGGCCCGGGGCCCCAGGGGTTGCTCGTTTAACGGGCACTGTCGGAAGTAATGACCTGGCTTACGGCACTTGTAGCAGATTGGGGGTCTGCTCCGCGGATTGTTAGCACTTCTCCGCTGCATCCAGGGAACATCCTCGGGACTGTCAGCAAGTTGTATCTGTGCTGGAGGCTGAGGTCTGGTCAGAGGTTGGAGTGCAGCAAGGATCTTGGCAAGTTCTCCGTCCATGCGGCGGACCTGGGCTGCCAGTTCTTCCACTGTGCTGCTCGGAGCTGCAGGTATTGGAGAGGTTGGTTTGGCTGAGGCTGCCACAACGGGAGCCGTCTCGACGGGCCACGGGGCGGGTTCCAGAACTTCAGCAGCTGGGGGTTGTAGTGCTTTAATGGCCCGCTCCATTAACACAGCAAAGTCCACATCAGGGTGTTCCAGGGCCCACAGCCGGAGTTGTTTACGATCCTCAGGGGACCTCATCCCCTGCGCAAATTGCTCCACTAACATCTTGTTGCTATCCGCCTCACTAATAGGGTTCACCCGCTTCAGCGTGCGGAGGGCGGTCTGCAGACGTAGAGCATAGTCCCGAATGCTATCCCCAGCTCGTTGCCGGCACTGGTAAAACTGCATCCTCAGCTCCACTTCAGTCCGGGTCTTGAAGGCAGTCTGTAGCTTCTCAAAGATGGTGGCTACAGAGAGCCGGTCCCCCTCGGCCCAGGTCTCCGCTTCCTGCTCCGCCGCACCGGTTAACTGGCCTAGCACTATCGCTGCACGTTGCTTATCAGTCAGGGGGTACAGCTCTAGCAACGGGTTAAGCTTTTTCCGGAAGGCCTGTAGGGCATCCGGTTTCCCGTCATACTGCGGTAGCCAGGCAGCTCCGGGCGCATAGGGCAAGGAGAACGGCATGACCTGAGCGAGCGCGGGGGCCGCGGCACCTCCCGCCGGTGCGGCCGGGACCTGGGCAGGCCCATTCCCATCCGCGGGTGCCGCTGCGGCTGCGACCACCGCTCCTCCAGCGGCTCCGTCGGGCGCAGACATCTTGTTTCCGTCCCCCTTAGCTCTTTCCGGCCCCTCCTCTCTCGGGGCGGGGCTTTGGCCTTCGCGCCTCTACTGCTCAAGAAGACGCTCGAGCTGGAACTTTTCGCGCCAAAGATGGCGGCTTCTGAAATTTTTCTGCCGGATACCTCCGGCGGTAACAAGGCGCACCTCTACCAGACGGCAGAGCGGTAAGATCCTGTTTGTGACGCCAAGTTGTCGCGGGCGGGGAGGAGGGTGTCAGCACACCACGCTCACCCCTTCTGCTCGGGTCCGGCGGCTGCTGCTCAGTGGTGGCTCGAGCGGTGGGCCGGATCCCGGGGGTTTCTCGAGCGGCACTCCTCGCCCGTGAGTGAAAGGGGTTTGTTGGATGTGGGAATTGTTTATTGTCCGTGACGCCACCCACGGTTGTGGTGATTTCACCACCGCTGCTCTATACGGGGATCCCGGGGATGGTGATGCGGAGCAGCCAGGTGTTGTGTTGCCCCTCCGTGGGTAGGGGTTGGTGATCCCGGGGCCCGGTGATGGCTTGGGAGGTGCAGGGCCTGGTGGGCGCAGGGACGCGGGGGCAGCGCTGTGCCTTGCGGCACTGTGGTACTCACTCAGCCTGAGACGTTGACACAGTTTTTACGGTAAACCAAACGGCTGGATAAACGGTCCCACGGACGGCTGCACTTGCTCTCCCAGTAGGTGACGGTGATGTCCCTTTTCCTTGCACCTTGGTGTACTTGTTGGTTGCGATGGGTCCCCACCGGTAACCCGCTCCCCGGCTTCAAGCTGGACCGGGGGAGCTCTACTCTTTGCCAGCAGGCGCTGGCCCTAAGAAACTGGTGCCTTGGCGGTGGCGGTGTCTCTTCTACACTGGCTGGGCTGTTGCCTTCAATCGGGACTTGGTTGTTGGGGGATCTACGTCCCCGTCACTGACAGATTTGGCAAATTATGGCGACTCCAAGCCTTGCCGGGGTCCGAGAGGCCCCTGACCTGGTGCTGACTGTCCTTCGGAACACTGCTCCAGACCGCCGGGCACACAGCCTACGGGGTCCTTCCAGGAACTTCCAAACGGTCCCCCTCCAGACAGTCACCGCCGTTGCTGACCTTGCTGACCTGTCCTGCACACAGCTGGACTACTTCAGGCTTTTACACGCTCTTTCTGTTCTGTCACCACACTTGCTTTCCTCCTTTACTACTTTTCTTCCTTCACTTTCACTTAGCTGTTTACTTTTCCACTTAGCTCCTCACTCCTGCTCCTCCCTGAGCTTTCTGCCCTCGAGCCCTGCCTGGGCTAATCTGCCTGGTTTCTCCCGCCTCCAGAGCTGTGTCCTCCTCGGTGGGTGGAGCCAACCACCTGGCCCACCCCCTCGTGTGAATCATCAGCCTCTGGAGGAAGGCAACAAGGATTTTTGGTTAGCTTAGGTGTTCCTACTTGGGATGTGGGGTGTGGTGGTGTGTGACCTGTGTCCCCTGGCTTGCCCAGGGCGACACATGCGCATGCGCGCGCAGAGTGGATCCGATAGGACGCCAGGAGTCACGGGGAGGGAGAGAGAGACCCGGACAGCGCGCGCACCACAGTGCTGCTGGTACAGCCATGTCATAGAAGGGCAACGTAAGGGCAAAACCTGCTCCAATGAGTAAATATTATTAATACAATGCATTAGTCCACACAGGAACGCCAAGGGCGCAAGCTTCTGCAATAACAGCCACCATATCAACATCAATTCATATAAATATATATAGTGTTAGACATGATCATTATGTCAATTTAGACTAGAAAACTATATTCAACAATTTTTATTTATACATAATGCAGAGTCTTCACACCCCGACTACCCCTGCGCAGACCAATGCAAATGCATGTACATCATAATGGCAAGTAACATGTTTACAAGTCATCATTGCTTGATCTCAGATGTCCTTCATTATATTAGCTTGTAAATTGATATTTGTGTCAATTCACACAGCCCTGTAAAGTAACAAATATAAAACACATATTAAAAAACAGTAATAGGGACAAATTATAACAGTCATTATTATATACAGCGGAGAGCTACAGGAAAGGTCTAAAGCTGATTGCATCATTCAACCCTTTAGGTTTAATTGTATCCAAAAGGGTGATCCCCTTGGCCTCTTTTTGAGCAAGTATGTTTTTAAAGTTACCTCCTCTCATTCCTGGATACACCCTATCAATTCCCCTAAATTTCAGGAGTCTCCAATTATTTGCATGGAATTCCCTGAAATGCTTGGGGATATTTTTAAGGGCTTCCACATCTTCCCTATTGATGGCTTTACTGGCATTTTTAATATCCCTGATGTGTTCCATGATCCTTACCCTAAGTTCTCTAGATGTCAGCCACACGTATATGAGCCCACATGGACACACTGCCCAATAGATGACCCCTGTCGTGCGACAGTTTATGTGATGTAGGATCCTATACGTGGTACTGCCAGCATTATTAGAGAAATCGCTGACTCTCATAAGCTGTGAACAGGCGCCACAATCACCACAGGGGTAAGACCCCCATTTTGGGCCCCTTGTACTTCCCAGAAAATTACTGGGAGGGGGGACATAGTGACTGCGGACAACTAAATCCTTGATGGTTTTAGATTTCTTAGGGGTTATAGCTGGTCTGGGTGTTAGAACACATGTTAAGTCATTATCTGACAGAAGAATAGGCCAGTATTTGTTGATGATAGTCGTCATTTCACGCCATTGGGCGTGATATGGAGTAATATATCTTACCTTATGATCTTGTTCTCTGATAGCCGTTTTAAGGAGCTGGGATCGTGGAGTTTCTTTCGCCCGTATATAGCCCTTATATATGGAATCATCCCTGTAATGACGGGAACGAAAACGCCTTTTAAGGTCATTGGCTTGATTTTCAAATAACGTATTAGTTGAACAAATACATTTAGCACGTAGAAACTGACCTATTGGAACAGCTTTAATAGTTTGTACCGGATGTGAGGACCTCGCACTTAGCAGGGAATTGACAGCAGTTCCCTTCCGATGGACATCTGTTGTTAGCATCCCATCACTTCCTTTTGATACTTTAACGTCCAGGTATTCAATGCTTTCTCTGCTGAAATTGAAAGTAAGTCCAATATTTAACTTGTTGTTATTAAGTCCATCCATGAACTGTTTTAGCTGTTGGATCTCCCCCTCCCAAATCATAAACACATCATCTATAAAGCGCAGCCACATATGGACTGCGCCAGTTGGACCAGACGGAAATTCAATAGACCGCTCCCACCACCCAAGAAAGAGGTTAGCATATGAGGGCGCACAAGACGCCCCCATTGCGGTCCCCCTCTCCTGGAGGTAGTAGTGGTCCTTGAATAAAAAATAATTATGAGTTAACACAAATTTTAAAAGTATGAGGAGGAGATCCACCAGCTGCTGGTCCATGTCTGTCATTCTCAAATAGAATTCAGCTGCACGAATCCCATCTTGATGCGCTATAGATGTATATAACGATTGTACATCCGCGGTGACCATGACCATGTCAGCTTCCATGGTCAGATCTTCCAGCCTATTTAAGAATTCTGTGGAATCCCTTATATAGGAAGGCAGGGTAAACACACTGTTCTTGAGGTAATGATCTAAAAATTTGCATATTGGCTCACATAAGCTATTATTTCCCGATACTATGGGTCTTCCGGGGGGTTGTTCTATACTTTTGTGTATTTTAGGCAAGAAGTATATTGTCGGTGTTACTGGATGTTCCTGTATAAGACCCTCGAAGACCGATTTGGGGATAATCCCCTCATCGTAAGCCTTCTGGAGTATGGCCATAAGCTCAATACTGAATTTAGTTGTTGGATTCCCCTCAAGTTTAGTATAACAGGCTTTATCATGAAGTTGTTTATATGCCTCCTGTTCATAGGCTTTTGTGGACCAAATAACCACGTTACCACCCTTATCGGCCTGCTTGATCACTATATCCTTCATTGATTGCAGTTCTTTTAATGCTCGTCTCTGATGACTACTTAAATTGTCATGAGTTCTTTTTGATGGTAAAGATCTAAATTCTTGAACTACCATTTTGACAAATAATTCTATAGTGGGGCAGGCCGATAAGGGTGGGAAGGTGGTTGATTTCTTTTTTATATAGGAGGGAAATTTTGTAAGATCAGTTGAGCTTTGTTCTGCCAATAGGGATTCTAGTATCTTAATTGCCTCCTGTTCTTCCCTGGAAAATCCAGTACAATTTCCCATATCCTTTCTAGCAAAATATTTTTTAAGCAAGAGCTTACGACCAAACAGCTGGATGTCCTTTATTCCCGTGAACAGATCAAAATTGGCCACAGGAGAAAAGGACAAACCCAGCTGTAGCACCTCAAGTTGAGCCTCAGTCAAAATTTTATCTGTTAGGTTTATTACCTTTAGGGTATCCTTGGCATGGGGACCATCTTTCCTCCAGTTATCCTGATTGTGTCTAGTTTTATAGGAGTTTCTGGTTTCCACACCTCCTCGATATGGTGTCTGTCCATAGGTCTCACGATTCGAAGTTTTTGAGCTACCAACACTCTCTGCTGATGAGACTGATTCTGCCAAGGACTGGTTAGAAGACTTATGATTAATCGGACGTCGACCATTCCGTTCATGGTACCATTTAAAGACCATGTTATTTCTATAATCAGTTAAGTCTCGTTGGAACTTGCGTGCTTTCTTGGTCTTGGTGTCAGTTTCCCACTGCTTAAATTCTTCCTCTAATTCAGTATCAAATAGAGCCAATGATTCCTTAGATAATTTTTGTTTTATTTCAAGATTGAGCATCTCTATATCTTTCTCCAGCTCATCAAGGTGTTTTTTGTCATGACCTATCAAGAGTTCTATCATCGTGCGTGAGCACATCCTGCATGCTTCTTCCCACCTTTCTTTAAAGTTATCATCCTCAATTGGGAAAGCCGGAAACACCTGGATCCGGAGCCCCCTAGGTGTTATATCCTTGCTTAGGTATTGCTCCAAGGAGGCCTTGTTCCACCAAGTTTTCGTTCTTTTAAGCAAATAAGATTTTAATTTAACCTGTAGCTCTCTGCACTGCATAGAAGGTGACTGTATTTCTGTCTCCCCGGTACTGCCAAACACGTCTGCTATCTGTGTAGCCCAATTTGCATCTCTGCTGCGATAATACATTGCTAGACCTATATTCACCAAAAAGATCAACAAATACACCATTAATTGAATAAGATCCATAATATCATAAATTCCAATATCTTTAAACCATGATCCCAAAATTTACATTGAAGCCTAGATATGATCACTGGTTATTGATTAAACCATAAATGACTTATCCAAATGGACACACGTCTTTTTTTGAAAAATTGTATACAAATCTTTATTAACAATATTAGTATTTATAAGGGCACACAGTATAGACAAACAGTGTTATTAAAAACATGTGCAAGCCACCATATTAAAAACCAACAGGGCAGTGTGGTCAGTCAAACAATATCATCCACATGAAATATTATGCAGCGGTCATGATTATATATCACAGGCTCAGTTATATCAGAATGGATAACAATTTTTAAATTACAACACTGGTATAGCAGCTTAGAGTGGTCATACCTATATTAAATACAATAAATATGAAGACTTAATTCCATAATTCATAAGTATCACATATAGATTAGTCCTGACAGCCAGCAAAATAGTGCAATTTATTGGCAACGAAATTTTATAGAATAGGCATGAAAGAGGTCAGTATTTTGCCTCCCGGTTATAATTAATTTAACCAGAATAGACAGCCAAAATTGCAAACAGAGTTGCAGGCAGTCATGAATTGAACATGATTGTAGGTGTTGCATCTAAAAAAGCAAATCTTGACAGCCAGCAAAAAAGAAGGTACAGCTGATTGATATAAGCAGATATGAGCAGTTCAACCAAATGCATGAATTTACATACGTAACCAAAGCTGTAACCAGAATAACAGGCAGTCAGGTTTACATAATTACATGTTAGGGTTATAAAGAGCAGCATGAACCATAGATTTACCATGGACACTGAGCCAAAGAATAGTGCAGGGACAATGCCCTGAGTTAGATAGAGGTTAAAGTGATTATCTGATAATACAGACCCACTGTAGCCATAGTTCCGATCCCGACCACACTGCCCTGCACCTCGACGCGTTTCGCAAGAAAGCTTCGTCCAGGAGGTGCAGAGGCAGTGGGGAAGGCACTTTTTAAAGGACACCAAATATGACGCACCTGTGTGAATCGGCGCGTGCCATCCGGTCGCACCACCATCACCGCGGCCCCCGGCGTCCCGGAAACCTCTCTGCGCATGCGCGCGCAGAGTGGATCCGATAGGACGCCAGGAGTCACGGGGAGGGAGGGAGAGACCCGGACAGCGAGCGCACCACAGTGCTGCTGGTACAGCCATGTCATAGAAGGGCAACGTAAGGGCAAAACCTGCTCCAATGAGTAAATATTATTAATACAATGCATTAGTCCACACAGGAACGCCAAGGGCGCAAGCTTCTGCAATAACAGCCACCATATCAACATCAATTCATATAAATATATATAGTTTTAGACATGATCATTATGTCAATTTAGACTAGAAAACTATATTCAACAATTTTTATTTATACATAATGCAGAGTCTTCACACCCCGACTACCCCTGCGCAGACCAATGCAAATGCATGTACATCATAATGGCAAGTAACATGTTTACAAGTCATCATTGCTTGATCGCAGATGTCCTTCATTATATTAGCTTGTAAATTGATATTTGTGCCAATCCACACAGCCCTGTAAAGTAACAAATATAAAACACATATTAAAAAACAGTAATAGGGACAAATCATAACAGTCATTATTATATACAGCGGAGAGCTACAGGAAAGGCTTCATTATTTTGCTACTTTGAGCCTGTATTAAGGGCTAAAGGCTATAGGCACATGGGTTTTGAATGTGTAAATGATTTTTGGGGGCCCCCCTTTTTGTAAGGTGGGTGTGTGCTGTGATGGGTGGATTCTAGTATTGATATTCAACAACATAAAACAACCCCTTTTTTCCTCTTGAGCTTTCCTCCTTCTGGTCTTTTACCGCATCTTCAGTTGTCATGGTTCTAACTTGCACGGACTGTGAGGTGAAGTGCATGTGTGGTCTGGCGTAGTGCTGTATAGATAGTTGTATACCACAACTCTATGCACGTTGTGGACACTTTCCTTGCACATGCGCCGGATATTGAGCATGGACACATGCGTTGATTCTATCCCTGCATGTTGGTATTGACCAGCGTCTCACCCACAACTTGGTTTTCTGCGCATGTGTCGGCCATTAGGTCTTAACGCATGCGTGATCCGATGTGGTGGTAGGTGGAGCTGTATTCAACAATCCCCACCCATTATGAGACCTATAGTGTAAGCGCTTACTGGCATTTGCGGCGCATGCGCCGTGTGTTAGATGGTTGCTCTGGCAACTTAATAACAAACGGGTGCCTTGAGTCTCACAGCGCAAACACAGTGAATACAGCCACAGCGCATGAGCGGTGTTTTAGCGTGGATGGTCTCCCTGGTAATGCTCCTTTTACACCTGCCTCCATTAGTGGTGAATGACACACTACTACATCCTGGCTCTGGACCCCTGCTGTAAACACAGGTGATTAACATTGTTTACTGATCACTTTACCTTTAAATAAAGCACATATGTGTTAGGGGTACTTCACACACAGCGAGATCGCTACTGAGATCGCTGCTGAGTCACGGTTTTTGTGACGCAGCAGTGACCTCATTAGCGATCTTGCTGTGTGTGACACTGAGCAGCGATCTGGCCCCTGCTGTGAGATCGCTGCTCGTTACACACAGCCCTGGTTCGTTTTTTTATTGTTGCTCTCCCGCTGATAAGCACACATCGCTGTGTGTGACAGCGAGAGAGCAACAATCCTGAATGTGCAGGGAGCAGGAGTCGGCATCTGACAGCCTGCGGTAAGCTGTAACCAAGGTAAACATCGGGTAACCAAGGTGGTTACCTGATATTTACCTTCGTTACCAGCCTCCGCAGCTCTCACGCTGCCAGTGCCGGCTCCTGCTCCCTGCACACGCTAAGCTAAGCGGTGTGCGCTGGTAACTAAGGTAAACATCGGGTAACCATACCCGATGTTTACCTTAGTTACCAGTGTCCACAGCTTCCAGACGCCGGCTCCGTGCAAGCACAGCGTCGCTTGCACGTCGCTGCTGGCTGGGGGCTGGTCACTGGTCGCTGGGGAGATCTGCCTGTTTGACAGCTCACCAGCGACCATGTAGCGATGCAGCAGCGATCCTGACCAGGTCAGATCGCTGGTGGGATCGCTGCTGCGTCGCTAAAGTGTGACGGTACCCTTAGTTTGTCTTGCCCTTGAGAAAGCTACTGAAGAGTAGCGATACGCGTGGGGTCTCTACCCACCCTTGGTCCACTACCCTCACTTGTCCTACCCTAGACTGTACAGATCTGCCTCTCTTATCTTTGGAAGTTTGTTATGCTTCTTTCCCATTCGGGATTGTTTGGCTGCAGTTCTGGCTTACAGCTGGCTATTGGGCTCTTTGTTTATTTTGCAATAGCTCAGCCAGTTGCTTGACTTAGAACGCTGAGATATCTGCAGGGATTCCTTGCACAGGCTTGTATTAGATCTGCCAGCTTAATTTAATCTGTTTCCATCTGTTCATTTGCAAGCCTCCATTGTTTTGGTGTGATCACAGGGATATTTTAGGATTTGTATACAAAACTGTGGTTATGGGGTGTGGACCTAAATAGTACTCAAATGTAGGTTATACTCAAGTGCATCTATGCTTTTAATTGGTTTTAGATGCCTATATTTGTCACTGTGTATTTTTTTGTACTCTGTCATGTGTGGCTTTTTATGTGTGACTTATCAAATAAAAGAAATTTGGTTTTGATACTTTATATGTGGTGAACCCCGCTTTATTAGGTACGTTCTTATTCCTTGTCACATCATCACCGCACACGCAGGCACTACCGCACCCATCATCACCGCACATACACAGGCATTACCTCAGTGACGTTCCCGCTGACAGCGCGACTCCCTTCAGTTTCTGCGTGGAGCTCACAGGAGCGGCGGTGTTCTACTGCCGCTCCTGTCAGCTTCATGTAGCAGAGCTGGGTGCGTCGCGGGACGTTGGGTGGATTACACCGGACCTGAATGGGGTATTTGGGGATTTTAATAAAGTGGTCAAAGAGGTTGTTTTTTTGTCTTTTATTCCAAATAAAGTATTTTTTCGGGTGTATGTGTTTATTTACTTTCACTTACAGGTTAATCATTGTGGGTGTCTCATAGACGCCTGCCATGATTAACCTAGGACTTAGTGGCAGCTATGGGCTGCTGTCATTAACTCCTTATTACCTCTATTGCCACCGCACCAGGGCAATTCGGGATGAGCCGGGTATAGTCCCGGATCTGTCGCATCTAATGGATGCGGCAATTCCGGGCAGCTGCTGACTAATATTTTTAGGCTGGTGTCACTCAGCGTGGGGGCGTGTCTGACTGCAACTAATCATAGGCGCCGGTGGGCGGGGAAAGCAGTGAATACTAGATGGAATAATGAGTGGCCGGCATTTTCAAAAGCAGGAGAAGCCGCCAGAGGAGTGTGACAGCCGTGCAGCGCCGCGCCGGTGATCGGTGAGTATGAGGGAGGGGGGAGAGAGACCAGGAGTGATTTTAAATGATTTAGATCATTCTGCTGGACATACTGAGTATGCGCAGTAGAACGTGATGGAATCAGTCAGCAGATTCCGCCGCTTAGTGCATTGCGGCGGAATACAACCCCATAGATAATCATTAGACATCTTGACGGATTCTAACGGAATCCGTCAAAGTGCGTTATTTTAACGACCCAAAAAACGCTACATGCAGCATTCCCTCCGCCCGACGCTGCGTCAAAATAGCGATACAGTGTCATCCAGCGGATGTAATGCAGACACTTGCATTACGGTGCGTCGTCAATACAAGTCTATGGAGAATAGCGCAGTGCGTTAACGGACTGCGCTATTTTCCATAGCGGCGTATTGCGCTGAATGCAAGTGTGAAAGCAGCCTTATGTGCTGTGATCGATATCGATGGAGGCATTTAGGGGTTAAACAGCTACGGACGGCACAGTGACCATCCCTGAATGTAAAGGCCGGGGCTCAGCTGTTGGGGAAGCTAAGTTCCCAGCGGCGATCGCAGCATGCACAACCTCTGTGCCCGTGTGATCGCCATGACGTACCTATACGTCATTGGACCTCCCTTCCATGATGTATAGGTACGTCAAAGGTTGTAAAGGGGTTAACCAAGTTAAAGATCACACATTTTAGATTTTAGGCAAAAAAAAATGTAAAAGATGAAAATAAAGAAAAAAAGGAAAATGGGCTAATGCTAAAGTTTGGGCACCCTGAATGGTTAGTACCTAGTAGCATGACCTTTGGCAAGTATCACAGCTTGTAATTACTTTTTTGTAGCCAGATATAAGTCTTTCAGTTCTCGTTTAAGGGATTTTTATCCATTCTTCCTTGGAAAAGTCTTCCAGTTCTGTGAGATTCCTGGGTCGTCTATCATGCACAGCTCTTTTAAGGTTTAGTCACATATTTTCACTGATGTTCAGATGCGCAGACTGTGAGGGCCATTGTAAAACCTTCAGCTTGCACCTCTTTAGGTAGTCTATTGTGCATTTGTTCCTGTTAAGTGCCATTTCTTAATTACATTTCAAACTGAAAAAGGGCAACTTGAAAATGTTTTGCTATCTTCTTATCACCTTCTGCTTTGTGGGCTTCCACGATTGTCAGTGTTAGGGCGAAAACACACATCCGGCTTTTTGCCGTTTTGCCGGATCCGGCGCTCTCCCGTACAGTTAATACAGTACAATGACAGCGCTGTAACTTCCGGGTCACAAATGCGCCGGTCACATGACAGCATGTGACCGGCGCTTGTTGCGCTGTCATTGTACTGTATTAACTGTACGGGAGAGCGCCGGATCCGGCAAAACGGCAAAAAGCCGGATGTGTGTTTTCGCCCTTAGGCAGCAGCTGTTTATTTTAGTACAAGGTAAGAGGATGCTGGGTTTTTATAAAGATGTGACATTTGCATCACCTGGCCTTTTCTAACGATGATAGTGAACAAGCCATAACCCTAATAGGCTAATTAAGGTCTGAAACCTTGTTCAAAGGTATGTGAGAACACAAATCTCCAAGGGTACCCAAACTTTTGCATAGGCCCATTTTCCTTTTTGTAATTTATCAAATGAAAAAGATAAAAAAAATAAAAAAAATGTATATATAATGCCCATTTTAATAATCTAAATACCTCCAAAAATATTTATTAGGTAGAATTTATTGTGGTTTTGCAGTGTGCGACTGTTATTTTTTTCTCATATATATTTTACATCACGTACAGATATGCACCTGTCCACATTTGTAAAAGTGCTGCTGTGACGCCCTGGACTAGCCAGGTAGTCACAGACATAACACCACACACCCCCCCTCACCTGGATAGTCACACCAGTCAAACAAAAACCCTTGTTGCCTCCCTCCAGGGTCTGATGTCCACACCAGGTGGGGCGGAGCCAGGTGGTTGGCCCCACCCAGAGAGGAGTTCACAGGCCTGGAGGCGGGAAAAGTGACAGATTGAGTTTAGAGTTCAGTGGTGGAGGAGATTAAGTTTGGAGGTGAAAGTGAGAGGACAGAACCTATTAGTATCTGGGTAGGAGCCCAGGCACTGTGAGCAAGGTGGCAGATGGTGGTGGCCGTCTGCAGGAGTTAGTGGATCTCTGCGGAACCGTAGGACCGGGGTCGGGCGGTGGCCCGCCGCTACCGAACCGAGGAGTGGAGTGAAGCTAAGCACAAAGGCAGGGCCATCGGACTATGATTAGGCTTGGAGTCGCCGACAACGGTCAAATCAGAGTGTGACCTGAACCCCAGGGGTTTCCTAACAACCAAGACCCGACAGAAGGCCACAGTCCACACCGTGAGGAAACACAGCCACCACCATAGGCTAGAGATCCAAGGGCCAGAGCCTGCGGGCAAAACGGGCTCCTTCGGTACCTATACGCCGGGGAGCGGACTACCGGTGGGCAACCACAGGAGTCAGAACATTCTAACAAGGTGCAGGGAAAGACAGCCACCATCACCCTGTCCGGGGAGAGCACAAACACTGCAGCCGGCTGCGGGACCTGTCCATCCGGCCGTTTGGTTTACCAGAGACTCTGTCATTGACTACCTGAGTGAGTACACCAGTGCCATCCGGCACCGCGCTGCGCTGCCCCTGCAACCCTGCACCCTGACCATCCAGCCTCCCCGTATCACCATCCGGGCCCCTACCCACGGAGGGGACAACATCCTAGCTGCTCCCTACCATCTCTCCCGGGTTCCCAGTCACCAGCAGCGGTGGTGCCTATAATCACCACGACCCGTGGGTGGCGTCACGAACTATCTCCCAAAACAAACCACACCCTTTTCACTCATGGACGAGGAGCGCTGCTCGAGTCCCCGGGTCCGGCCCAACGCTCGAGCCACCGAGCAGCAGCAGAAGCTCCGGACCCGAGCGTGGTGAGTGCGTCCCCTCCGCCCGCGACACTGCCAGTTCAGTTTGAAGTCAGGTTAGTACCAGCGTGGGAAACCGGCAAGGGAACCCCTGTTTTCATTCTGTTTTCATTATATATTGCATGTAACCAGGGAGTGATGCTCTGTTTTGCTGGATTTGCCCTCCAGCTCCTGGCATCTTCATTAGCCTCTTTTGTGTTCACCTGCTGATCTTGTAGGTTTTTAAAACCCAGAAGAGATGCAGTTTGGAATAGGACCCAGCAAAGGAGGGTGCCGTGAAGGGGCGCTGGGCTAGTATTACAATGGCTATTTTAATATTCTAAATACCTCCAAAAATATTTATTAGATAGAATTTATTGTGGTTTTTCAGTGTGCACTGTTATTTTTTCTCTCATATATATACTGTGTGTGTGTGTGTGTGTGTGTGTATATATATATATATATATATATATATATATATATATATATATATATATATATATATATATATAATATTTTTTATTTTTTTTTGCCTAAAATACAAGCAAAGTGTGTTATATTTTGCTTTATGCCTTTTTAAATATAATTTCATCTTCAACTTAACTGTTCACAAGAATGGTAATTTTTACCAAGGGTTCCCAAATTTTAGCATGCCACTGTAGCTGTCTACCTCAGTGAAAGTGGAAGAAATCAACTTGGAGCAACACATGGCATGCAAAGGAGGAAAACCCTTCTAATTTAACACTGTTAATGCTGACTGCCATTTCCCATTACTGTTGCAGAGCCGGGTCTGCGCTGTGTGTAACGAAAAAGCCCATGATAATAGATTTAGATATGTGTGGGATAGAAGTGACACTATTATGCATAAGAACCTATCCTCTAAAAGAAATATACTTTATTAATAAATATTAAAATAACACCATGTTTAAAAATTAAGTGCACAGGGAAGGAGAATACTCACCCTAATATGATTCTCCCCCCTGTGTGCTGACTAACAGTGGGTGTCAGCACCCTGGGTGCAATATGGCACTCCCACTCACAGTTGGCTGTTCCTGAGTGGCCCTATAGTCCCTGCCAGAAAAAGTACAAGTGCCTAGATAAAGATTTTTAAGATGACTCACTTTGTGGCTCTACCTTCCCTACCTAATGCCAAGGCTATGGCTCAAGTTTTTATTCAGGAGGTGGTACGACTCCAGGGGTTCCGTCCAACATTGTGTCCAATAGGGGTAAGCAGTGCATCACAAACGTTTGGATAGCTTTTTGCTCTCAGTTGGGGATTAAGTTATCCCACTCCTCTGCTTTCCACCCACAGTCCAAGGTCAGACAGAACGTATGAATCAGAACCTTGAGCAATACTTGCGTTGTTTTGTTTTTGATAATCAGAAAGAGTGGTCAATGTTTCTTCCTCTGGCAGAATTTACTATCAATAAGCACTGCCACGAGTCCTCGGGGGTGTCTCTCTTTTTTTCTGTGTGTATGGCCAACATTCGCAGTTTTCTAACTTAGGTAAGGGTCACTCTTCTGGGGTACCAGAGGCTGATCAGGCTGGCTCCGCATTGGCATCTACATGGGTTAAGGTTAAAAAGCACTTGTGTGAATGAGCTCCAAATATAGGCATGTGGCTGACTGTTGTCATGTGCCGGGCCCAGTCCTGTGTGTGGGTGACTGGATGTGATTGTCTACTAAAAATATAAACTTTAAGTTACCTTCTCATAAGTTGGGACCTCGTTTTATTGGTCCATTTATGATCTCTGCCATTGTCAATCCTATCGGTTGTCCCTGCTGGTGGTATACAAGGTACACAATGTTTTCCACAAATCTCTTTTGAGGAAATTCACAGGACGGGGAACCCTGCCTATGGTTCCCCCTCTCCCCCCATGGTAGTCGACGGGCTCTGGAGTTAAAGGTCTTTAAGATTTTGAGTTCCTGTTGGGTGTGGCGGTCCCTGCAGTATCTGGTGCACTGGCAGGGTTATGGTCATGAGGAGAGAGGACTTGGGTGCCTGCTTCTGATGTCCATGTGGATCGCCTGGTCAGGTTCTTCTGTAAGGGAGTAACAGGAGCTAGATAGAAAAGTGGGTTTGGGTGGAGTTACGCAGCTCACCACTAGAGGTCACAGGGTCCCCATAGTTGTTGGCAGGAGGAGGAGGGAAGAGTTTAGTAGAGTGGGGAGGGCACTAGACAGAGAAGGAAGGTGTAGAGAGTAGTGAAGGAGACAAGGAGGAAGGAGGCTGCAGAGTAACACAGAATAGAGGCTAGTTGGATCCTGAAGCATGGAAAGTCACCCTGTTGTTTGAGGACTGGTGGGAAAGGATGTTGCTGAGGTTCCCCGGGAAGAGGGAGGTCAGCATGGCCAGGGCACCCGCATTCACAAGGAAAGGGACTGGTAAACCAGGAGTCCTCTGGAAAACTCTGACAGCCGGGATAGTGAGAATAGCAAGAAAATGGATATGTCTGGGAAAGAAGTGCCCTGTCTCAGAGGAAGAAAATGCCTACCAACTAAATAAAGCAAAGATGTTGAATGAGAATCCAGAGTCTGCCTCTTCTTTATTAGGACTGTATACTAATCCAGAGGTAAAATCTTCAGCATCCCTGGGGGCTGGTATCCTCCTGCTGCCCCTGCAACCCTCATCGCTTTTTCATGAAATGAGCCGGTTTGGGGTACCACGACTACTACAACCCCTAGCCTCGGCAGAGCCCCCGGACAGTCCTTCACTTCCATCTCAGACATCTGGAGAAGCCAGGTTCAATGAGTCCAGAGGCCCCTCATAGAGGGAGGGGTACTGTCATATGCTGTCTGGACCCGCACACGTGGATTACTTCTACGGTGTTGGACTCTGTTCACATTACAGATAGAGATGACTGAACCTGTTCGATAAAGGTTTGCCAATTTCAAATTCAGTACGAGCCTGTGCTTGTTCGTTTGGGCTTGGCAAACCCGAGCACCTCCCTCAAAAGTCGGTGATATTTGTTTTTGTTCGTTTTCTGCCCCCGAACACTGGCCATGTTTCCAAAAATGCTTTTTAGTAGCATTTTTTGCTTTTGGAAAGGATTGTGGTGCGGTTTGATGTGGGGATATGTAAAATAATAATAATTTATTAATAATAATAATAATAATAATTTTATTCATTTATATAGTGCTATTAATTCCACAGCACTTTACATACATTGGAAAAATCAGTTTAGGAGGCAGAGACTCTTGACCAGGAGAAGGCTTTTGGTGCATGGCATCATTTTTTTTGTTTTTTTTAGAATTTTATTTGTGAATGTTGCTGCAGCCAATCACGGCGCACCAAACATCCACAAGGTTCATACAGAAAAGCTTCTGTGATTGGCTGCCTAAGTCACATGTACATATAAATCTCGGACATGTTGCCTCTGCACCATTTTGAAAATATGAAAGGATAGGGAAGCTGCTGCCAGCGATGCTGCTAGATAGTCAGCTTAGCTAGGGACATTTTCTAGTTTGTTCAGATAGATAGGAGAGCGATATTTTACAATAGGGACGTGAATTGTAGGTGGGCTTAGCTACGGGTTTAATGCTGTATACTTCACATAGACAGGAGAGTGATAAAGTACAATAGTGAGGTGCATTGTAGGTGAGCTTTGCTACTGGAGATGAGCGAACCTGTTCGGTAAAAGTTCGCCAATTTCAAGCTCGTTACGAGCCTGAACTTGTTTGTTCGGGTTCGGAAAGCATGATCCCCTCCCATAAAACTCGGTAATGTTTTTTTGTGCTCGTTTACAGCATGCAAACGCTGGCCGTTTTTCTAAAAATGATTTTTTTTTTAATATCATTTTCAGTGTTTCTATAGGATTGCAGTGTTGTTTAATGTGGAGATGTGTAAAATCAGTGGAGGGGGCGGGGACTCTGCACTGGGAGAATGGTTTTGGCGCACGGTGCCATTTATTTTTCTTAACTTTACTTGTAGATGTTGCTTAAGCCAATCCCAGCACAGCAAACATCTATAAGGTTCAGACAGAAGGGTTTCTGTGATTGGCTGCCTAAGTCACATGTCTGTGTGTATATAAAGCGCACACATGTTGCCTTACTGCCATTTTCTGAATGTGAAAGGATAGGGAATCTGCTGCCGCCGGTTCTCCTAGACAGTGAGATTAAGTGTTTTTAATGCTAGTCAGTTAGCTAGATAGGCCAGCGATAGTTTAGAATAGGGTCATGCAGTGTAGGGAGAGGTGTTGTATTTGTGCCACAAATCGGCATATTAAATCATAGAAATAGGATTTGCAGGTTGTTGTAGTGCGTGAAAAACAATTGAGTGAGGGTTCCAAATAGGTCTTGCTTGATGCCTGCTTCAAATTACACAGGCCAACACATTAATAGGCATTGTGTTAGTGCAGTATCTACGCACTGCATCTGGGCAATATTAATTGGTTTTACAATAATTTAAAAAACAGTGCTTTGGGTCTAGCCCCCTATTATTGGTGGTCTTCAAAAAATACTGCAGTGTCACTGTGTATGCACTTCATTTGGGCAAATTTGAAGTGCCTTTAGAAAATTTTAAAACCAGCACTGTGGGTATAGCCGCCACATATTCTTGTGGGTCTTCCAAAAATTTTAGTGCATTATTTACACACTGATTTGCATCTTGACAATTTTAATTGCTAATAGAAAATTGGAAAATCACCGCTGTGGCTCTAGCCAGGTATTCTTGGCAGTCTTTCAAAATTTTTTAGTACAGTATCTAAAAAGTGTTTGTCGCTTTTCTGGGTCTGCTGTAAATTACATTCTGAAATAAAATTATAGGCGTTGTTAGTGGTGCTGTTGAAAAATTGGTATTGCACAAGTAAAATGGTGTTCTTCTAACTTTTCCGTGTCTGTTCAAAATAAGGCAATAAAACACTATTGTAAGTAGTGGTACTTTTTTTGCCTTCCCAATATTGGCAACTTAGGCAG